>NC_051126.1:77803-93221 GCF_014839805.1 Manduca sexta | reverse complement strand
AAGTAAATATAGTTATAATTAATTAGCCATTATGTCCGTATTTTAAATATGTGTATTTATTTGATTTCCAGTACGTACCTAATAACTTAAGTAATACTATTCTGCGATCCATATAAAAGTTAACTTAACGCGTCAGTGCGCGGTTACGGAACATCGGCGCTTCGTACTTGAGTAATTAAACCTACCAGTAATTAATATATTGCTATTTATTTTTAAATGAAAATTTAAAAAAATTACCGTAATGCAAAATATATAGAACTTATAAATTTATTGTTAATTAATTATTTATTTTTCCAATGTCAAATTTAAATTAAAAAGTTTTGAATGGAGTTAAAAAAATATAGTATAAAAAATTAATTCTTACCAAAGTAGTAAGATGTAATTAGTCGATTAACACTGGTCGTCAACTCGTTCTATTTTCAAAATCACTTGCACTATGAAATTTAAAATTGGGGGCGCGTTCGATTTCGCGATGGGTTTGCGAAGCTCGCTGTGTGCACGAGCGCTTTCGGCGTTGTCCGCGGTACGACTATGACAGCGATGCGAACGGCGTTCCTCTATGTCTCATTTGAAAACAAACCGATGATCTGTGGCTGTCCACGTATCTTCCCTTGCAGGGGATTTTGTGGTACTCGCTGAGGGGGACGCGGGGGCTCACATTGTTATGGACGTGCGCCGTACAACCGATGTAGTACGGACCACATAGGGCATAAATAAATAGTTTTCATTCATTTATTACATTATTCAGCTATCTTAATTTCATGCCCTTTCTTGTCGCCCAACTTACAGAGTAGAAAATAAAAATATTTTCATTACAATAATTGCATGAACACAATCATTATATAATAAAATGTAATTATAGTGAATACTTCAATACAACGCTCTATTTTCGCGGGCATGTAACAGCCATGTTTAAAAACATAATCGTTCTTATTATAGAACTAGTACAATTCCCTTCAAACGCTCACTGAGTGATTTATTTTGACTTTAATCTGCTATCAATACGAATTATGACATCGTTATTGTACGTTATTATATGTTTCATTCGGATACATTTGTGATATAGCCGTATTGCATCCCTTCCCTTGTGGTTATAGATAGACCTATACATAAAACAAAAGTATATTTTTCGTGTCGGCCCATTAAATATTTTTGGAAATATATATCTGCATAACACAATAAACTGTTATATTTAAACTGTTATACTTTGTGTGAAAGTTTTGGTTAACTATTACACCTCAGTAAGTGTAACCAAATGTTTTTAATATGTAATAATGTTAGAGGCAGATATTAACATATTTAACCAAAAAAAATAACCATACGTTTCCATACGTAACTATATAACTATGCTTTAATAGCGCATGATTCTTTGTGTGGTTAGCTGATATCCCATTATCGTTTCCTTTCGTACAAAATAATAATGTTGCGACATATAATATAATAATAATATCAGCCCTGTATTATATACTTGCCCACTGCTGAGCACGGGCCTCCTCTACTACTGAGAGGGATTAGGCTTTAGTCCACCACGCTGGCCTAGTGCGGATTGGTAGACTTCAGACACCTTCGAAATTCCTATAGAGAACTTCTCAGATGTGCAGGTTTCCTCATGATGTTTTCCTTCACCGTTACATATAATATATTATTTTATTATTATCCCTAGCTATATGGTAGGTATACACTATGCGGTAACAAATTGGTAACACGATTCCACCTGCACCTACCATGATTATCTCTGCACCACCATAAGGTTGATAGAGAATACCTACGTCATTAAATCTGCCTATATGCATTTGTATATGAAATGCTAAATAAATAAATAACGTGAAATATTTGTAGCAACATAATTTACTTATGTCGCATCAGTTTTACCAATATGACAGATTAGAAATAATGAACATCTTTAAACAAAAAAATAGTTTACTACATTTTCACAAGACATGCTAGCATCACAGCATCATGATTTAGATAACTAACAAAATTTACAGATATGGATGTGACAATATCACAAATCACAATTCACAATAACTACATTGATTTAGTCGGCGGACGCACGCGCACATTCGAATCGTTATTATGTAGCTATTCGAAAATTGAAAAGCCACTTTCTAGAGTTTTCCGGTCTAGAAGGCAGCGCATAACTCGCCTCGTGTGCATGCGTACGCGCAATGATACACCGAATTGGTTTTGTTAATCGATACATTACCATTAAAAGAAATAAAATATGAATTACATGTAAAACTGAGGTGAATTATCAAGTAGAAATAATGATTTCTTATGTTTACGCGAATGTTAGACATTGAAATAAAATTAATAATTTAAATTATTATTGTCTCCCAACATTTTGAAGACTTTGCAGCCTTCAACGTGACTAGGCGGACCATCCGTAAATAGTTTCATTTCAATTAGTTTTCTTTTTTTAGAGAATTAATTCCGTAAAACACCTGGTCATATTTCTTTAAAATAACAGGAATAATTTTTATGTCGCCACGTCTTTTGTAGAACAAGTAAGCTGTAAATAAAAAAAAAATATCCAAAATTTGTGTTCGAATAATCTGAGTAGCTTTTCGAGTCCAATGTGACTTTGCAGTTACATTAGGTACCTCTATAGTTTCATTCATAAATTACCTGTAAACAATAACGTCTCACTCCTTAAACTTGAACCCAGTATATACGCACAATTTTCCTGTATTTCAGACGTCAATGTAACGTGTCACGTCTGAACATCGGCATAATTAATTGTAAAACATGTGTCATTTAATTCGTCATTCATTACTGGTTGTGGGTTAAGGGAAAAATACATTGTTTTTATGGGACAAAATAGGATGATTAATATAGATGAATGGCAAGTTTGTAGTCACGTAGAGGACTGCGAGAACAACAATGAGGGAAATCACTAAACGTTAAACATTACCTTTCCCCAAGGTTTCCCCGACTGTCTAATGTCGGGATGAAAGAAATACATACAGCTTGCGAATTACAAATATTTGTGACATGTAATCAATATGGCGGACTTCAGTCTTCGGTTTTCAAAATAATCATGTTGGACATAAATAAAGGTTTTACGATTGTACAGTAGATTAAGAGTAGACGTGTTGTATCGTCTAGTTGTTCAAAGGTGGCAGTGGAGTCTCTACCAATATTTTCAAATGAACAAGGTACACGAAATAAAAGAGAAATATGCATAATATAATAGCATTTTTAGTATTACAGATATATTTTATTCGTTACCAATTGACAATCGAAACATAATACGCTTCTGGTAGTCACGCAATTTCATCTTGACATTCTAACTTTTTAATACATTCTTTATTATAAAATGTACATAAATCTTTAACATTGTATGCTTATGTAAATATATAATACACACGTCCAACATGCTCCCAATATTTTACCAAGAATTATTGAATTTATAAACAGTAAAATAAAATATACTCATAAATTTATTCGGAATCGGCGGCCAGTACGCGTGTTTCGACGTAACAATGCGTGTTTATGCTCCCCACTACATAGACGGTATGGACCATTGTTCCCGTTTCAATGCACCACGTTCGAAATTTAAAATCCGGTTTAAATGTTAATAACTTGGTAATGGAAACGTAGAATATCTGTTATGACTGCTACGACCAGTGTTTACCTTTATAAACCTCTAATTTTTTTAGAAGGAATTATGCTACGTTAACTTTTGAATTTCGAATGTTTAAAAAGCAATCGTGACGATAGATTTTTAAGTCATATATAAATACTACGAGCTTACGATAGATCAAGAAGGTAGGTATAACACAAAGAAAGCCCGATACTAATATAAACAAGATATCAGAATAAGTGCTTGACTCTAAGAGCATAACATAACCAAAAGAATTTTAAATGCATTCTCTAAATTCCGTTGAGAGACAAAGGACATAAAATTAAAACGCCAGGACATTTAAACTTAAATTCTATTAGAGAATGCAACGGTTTTGGAAAAACATGTTATCTAAGTAGAATCCCGTGACGATGGCAGTGAACAGTGCCGCCAGATAATCTCTTTGAAAACCATTAAATTTGGGTAAACGAAACCTCCAAAAATAGGTTTTAGAAAAAAGGTTTGCCACCAAAAAAGCTGCCAGATTTTCTATCGTTGAATTTACCTAAAAATAATATTGCAGTCACTACATTGTATATAGTATTGTTATAATATGTAATATACATGTTAGTGTAATAACACTTATGTTTTGCTCTGAAAATTGCATGCTGATTATTTTTCCATGCAAAAATTCTATCACTCCAGATTCCCCTCACCGCATTGAATAAAAACCTAATTTGAGTTGAATTTCCACAAACTGGCAACATTAGCCGGGACACTAGCTGTTAAATTGATCCACGCGTGCCGCCAAGCCGGCATGGAGACGCGCCGCCATGACGCCGGTTTGGCGCCAAAGTTCTTACTACGGGGTGCGTTTACTGAGGTTGTTGGGTTGACCTATTTGCTAGCAGACAGAATGTCCCATATAAAATCAACTATAATGCAGGATTTTCTTCGGTCAACAACTTATTCCCGTGTTTGATATCCAAATGAGTGTTCAAAGTTGATAAAGTCTTTAGACAAATTATGTAGGTACGGTTTGTTTTTCTTATTCTCACCAAAATTGTGTAAAAGTAAGGCAAACTTGCCCTGATATTAATATAATACTTTTTGCGCTTACTTTCTTAGACTGTACATCATCACAGGTTTACAAAGTAAAAAAAATAAGTACTTACATATATTTTTTCTTTCATTATTAGTCATGAATAATATTATTGAAATATAATATCCATAGACTACAATTTTTAAATACAAAACTACTTACTAATTTATCTATTTTATAGATTTTATTTTGTTGGAACAATTAACAGCGGTCGTTGCGTTGCCTCTAAAAGATTGGCGCTCTATGGTAGAACGAGGTTCGTATCTGTAGTATGAATTTTTTGACCCGTGTGTTTTAAAACACACTGCCACGTATTGTTTAAAGAAATACATATTTTCAGATGGTTTATATGGATTACTTACATTATTAATATTAGTTACATTGAAAGTAGTTTTATTTTTTCTAAAACTTAAAAATATTGCAAACTGATTTCTTGCGATTACGCGAATCTTAGAATTTAAAATTAAATTATTTTTCGGATTTTATCGCGATTTTTATATTTTAATTTTCTCCCGACGTTTCGTAGACTCCGCGCAGTGACTACGAAGATGGTCCACATAATACCTTGTCCTTCAATGAAACCGGAAATGAGGCCTGGCAGACAATGAATTAAGGGTCCAAGAGACCTCGTTGCTAATTACGGACCCTTCGCACTTGACGCGGAGGTGGACGCGGCACGTGCACGCGCACGCGCACGCACGTTCCGTTACGCGCGTGTACAACAGTACAGTTAGCGCCGGAACTGGGTTGACATATAGGATTGTCAATTCTTTTAGACAAACATTATAATACATATTATCTAGAAATGCGAGCAGTGTTTTACTGGTGGTAGGTCTCTCATATGTGAGAGTCCGCCTGGGTAGACACTGTTGTGTTCCGGTTTGAAGGACAGGTTTGTAACTACTGGACATAGTAAGACTTAATATCTCATGCCTCAGGATGGCGATCGCAGTGGAATACCAAACAATTATTTGCAATTTAATGTATTGTATGGTGTTTCCACTGTTTGTGGGCGGTCTTATCGCTTACCATCAGGCGAGGTAAGCTCGTCCCGTCATTGAAACCAAAAAAAAAAGTCTATCCTCACACCAAAAAAGCACTTGAAGTAACTATTCCGCGTAAGCATGTATCCTATTTTCTACGGTTGTTACATTTTTACTTATTTTCTTTTTTAAATAAGAAAAATGCATTTTATTAATTTATCGTTTTCAAGAAGAAACCTTTTTGGTTTCATTAACTAACGCAGATTCAAAATGGCCAAGTATACATGGACCCCCTTATTCATAGACATTTTTTATCTACGAACGGAGTAAAGCTGTGATAACAAGTCTGTTTCTCAGTGCTGACGCCATGGCAGCCTTCGCAGTGCGTAGACATAGGGCTGTTATGATTGGCTAATATTGAGATACAACTTGAATCTAGTTGGCTGTCAGATAAATAAAGCTGAACAAACAGCAAGCCGTCAGATAAACAAAACTGAGAAACAGACTTATTATCACAGCAATGCTCCGTCCTTAGATGAATAACATCTATGAATAAGGGGAAGAGTTTACTATGTTATTTAAAATAAAACCCTTTCTGCAGTGCAATATGCCACATTGAATAAAGTCGTCACGTACAAAATACAAATCCATCAAATCGTGACCCCATAGAGTCCACGTTTTACGAATGGCAGAACAAACAGTGTTACAACTGCACGTTTTGACTCGAGCACGTCGTACGTATTTTCACCCTTAAGTGCACGTAATACGGGTTACACTAAGTTGTATTTTACTTGCAGTTCGTGCAAATATAGTTAGTGGGTGTATCACAATGCGCCATAGAACAAATGCGATGACGCGGGTAATGCGTGACACTCCTGTATTTTGATGCGAGAGTTGAACACTTTAAAAATTTTAACTTCGATTTAAGTGTGATTTAAATAAAATAAGTTAGGTCATTTTATGGATATTTTAGGAAAATATTTTTGTGGTATTAATTGCTTGCTACCACGTCTATTCATTAATAACCTCATTGTCCTTACGTATTATATAACAAGTCCTCCCAATCTATTTGTATGTTTGAACAATATAAACTCCGAAACTACCGAATGGAATTCGATAAAACTTGGTACCGAGACAGTTTGAGACTTTGGTAAGGAATTAGGCTACTTTTTGTCCCAGAATAATATATAGCGCGACTTTTATACCGGCAAAATAGTTTTCAAGCTAGTATTATAATAAATAATTTAAGGATCGATAACGTCAACTAAACCTATTATATACTGCATTGCTAATGATTTCTTAAGTTAACGCGAATGTTATACATTGAAATAAAACTATTTTGCGGATTTTATCACGGTTTTTATATTAATAAATAATCTTTTCCCAACATTTCGAAGGCTACAAAGTCTTTGGTCACGGAATAAGGTGTTGGTCATCCAAAAAGGCAAAGTTATAATATCTACCTACATTTTACAATTATACATTTTTGCATAGCTGCATGGCAGTATAGTGCATTTCTATACTTTAGACTGAAAACGCCCTTTGTTTTGACGTCAATATCAATAATTTCCAACTCTAGTAGGAGAGTCTATTGCGCGTGATGTTTGTTCAGTGGTTTCTTGCTACACGTAAGACTTGTTTGTACGTATTTACGCAATATTATCCTCTAACCTGTCCAGGAAATACAAATCCACCGAAGGATAACACTAGAGCACATTGATTCAAACAGTTTAATTTAAATCATTCGTGTTATTGCGGTTATTAGAATAAAATCAATTCTTAATATGAAGCCTTAATATAAATGTGTAAAGATATCTTTTTCATTGATTACTAGTTACTGGCGAATTATTCCAAACGGCATTGTTTTATATATAATAAAGCTTTTGCTCGCGGCCCTGCCCATGCGAAAAGAAATCCAGAGATTAAATGGACTCTATATTTTAAGTTACACTGCGAGCGATGTATTGGTGAAAACCGCATTCAATTTCATTTAATAGTTTTTGCGTGATACATGTGCAAACATACAGACAAAAGTCCAAAACTTGTTTTGGCTCCTATTACTCGAATAAAGTCTCATATTAGTTTTTCGTCTATACCTAAAATGTACAGACACCGGCCTCCAACAATATCATTATATGTAAAGATACAAACGTCGTCTAGACAGGAGATAAGCAAACCTCATTTGTTATTAACACCATGAGCGATACGTGATCAAAACACACTTACGTTATCCGTTAACGGAGCAATTTTGTCGGCTTCCACGTCCAGTTCGCACAGGAATTCCTTCGAACTCGGCGATATTGTCACTAAGTTCCAATAGATACAATCCACCTTCGGTTTATTTCTTCTTTTTTTCTTCGCGTGACAACAACCAGCCAGGAATCGTGTTACTTTTTTTCTTAGCGTGATAATTATTTCGAAATAATCAGCCAGGAATTATTTTGTTATTTTTTTAAATTATCGCCGACAACCAGAGACCAAAATTAGTCGTAATTCAAAATGGCTCGGTGAACTAAACCTCGTTATGTCAGTTTTAAACTGTTTTTTTGTAATTTTCGCTAACAACGTAGTTGTGAAGTGTACTTTTTTCTAAACAGCGTATTAAGATCTTACAATAATTTACGACATAAAGTTACGAGAAAAGATGAAATCTCAGCTAAGAGACCACTCAATAACTTTTAAAATATTTTCCCAAAAGTTGTCGACAAATTTCGCGAACAAGCACTCCTAAGACCGCCGCCACACTAGTGAGTCAGAACTCACGGTAACTCGCACGGCAGCCACAATTAACCCCTGACTGACCAATTTGACACTCCCATTGACCCGTGGGACCAGCTTCCGCCGGATCATAGTTTTCGACCAGCAAAATTAAAGTCTTCCCACGATGACGATTTGCATAATAATTAAGAACGGCATATATATACTTACCGGTAGTAGGATATATTTTATATCCGCCCAGATAACGACCACCATACACCATACACAAGGTATTGAAACCCGCCATAGTGGTCCTCGTAAGTGTGTTCAATCTGGTTACAACAGGCCGGCATAATTGTGTCGATTGTTGAGGGGAAATCATCTCTCCTTAGTCGTCATTCTATTGGGCTCCACTCCGCTTACCATAAGGCGAGAAATTAACATAAGAAATCATAATAAAATGATACACCACTTTTCTTTTAATATTTATTTCAAAATTAACTTTACATTATAAAATAAAATTGATATACAAAATTTGTATTATGTTCTTAACTAAGAAGAGGTGGGAAAACGAAGAAGATTGTTGAGAGCTAATTATTTTTTCCTATTTTTGCTCGTAATTTGTAGACAATTGATGACATTCGAAATTCAAACTTTTGGAAATAGAATATAATTTCACCTGGTTTTTTATTATTATAACTTACTAACCTTACAATGTTATTCGTTTATTTGGAAACTTCTCGTTCGACTCAAAGGTTTAAAACTATGATTAACGAATTAAATGCACTTAAATTTACATCTCCTTAGTGAAGTGTATGACGGATAGTGCTGTATCTAAGAGGTACACTGCGCCTTGGATCACACAGAGAGCACCCACTGCGAGACCCACCTGAAATAATACAAATAACATTTTTTTATATAAAGTTTCGATTTGAATGTAAGCGAACCAAAAAACAAGCCAATTTCATATGTTCGTAATATGAGATAAAATATTTCCTGCAGTAGATAAACTAAGGGATAGGTGGCAACAAAAGTGGCAGAATGAGATCAAGGGACCACCATCCCTCACAAACCTCCGAAATTGTTCTAAATTACTTAGGTTTCCTTGCGATTTCCTTTACTAATAAAGCAGGTCATACCGACATAAGGAAAAGTTTTTTTTCTATATACATTTTTATACGGAGGAAAGAAGACATCTTGGATTTTACTTTTTTTTACTGATGACAAATATGTACTTAAATCAATTTAAATAATATTTAAAAAGTAAGATACGTGTTCTCTCCTTATGCCGACAGAACAATAAACAACAAACACTTTTGCAAAAAATCCACGGAAACGTTCTTAAGTCGAAACAATTCACGCCTTTTATCTCTCTGAATGTCTCTGAATTCAGTCCTATGCCGAAAGTGATGGAATATATATAAAAGAGAAAGCACCCACTTGTTTCTCAGCGAAAACGAATTGGAACTGGTGCTCGCCCTGGTACCCGCCCCAGTAGTGCAGCGCCACCGCGCCCACCGCGATCCACAGGAACACGCCCACAAAGTTCATCACGATCTCAGACATGGCGCTGGAAAATATAAATTACCATAAAACATCATCTAATGCACATGACGGAATATTTTCCAGGTATATAGATATATTTCGATAGTCTAAGAAAAAAATCTCATCTATAAAATGCTCTAGTTGCAGTAAAGTTTTGAGTTAAGTGAAATTATAAATATCAATTGACAATTGATGGCAAAAAGTAAGCTCAGAGTTTCTTCCTGCTTTTCTTCTTCTGGTAGTCATTACTTAGGTAGTGAAAGGCTGGTAGGTTTGCTAGGTTATGACCTATTTGCCCTCACCGATGAGGATCGCGACACGTCCTTGACGTTATTTTATTTAATTATAGGTATATATTTGCTTTTCATACCTCCTAGATCAAGCTGGCTTTTTTGTTACATTATGCTTTCTTTTTTTAAATTCATCTAAATTCGCCTACGTGACTAATAAATTATTTACATATTTTACTTTTTATGGACAGTCCGGGCGGTTATTATCAGACGAGCCTCCATCTCATTTCGTCATATAGTTTTTTAAAAGCACGCGAACCAGTTCACAGTCTACCTGATACTAAGTGGTCCACTTCGCCTAAAGCAATGCTATCGAGGTACCTTGTATCCTACATAAATGCTCACCGTTTATGCTCCGTGGTGCCAAACAGGAAGGTAACAACTTGCACCAGCGTGTAGATCAGGTAGCCGACGATAACTCCTGACGCGACGATCTCAGCGTCTGGGTTCTTTTCTTCGTTCAAGTTCCATGTACCGCCCACTCCGAGAAACTCGCCGTTGTAGCCAGTTCGGTAGAGCACCAGGATAATTATGTTCAATACCTGTAAGGAGTTTTTATCAATTAGTATTAGAAACAAATAACTGACTGTGGTCACTAGTGAAAAGTGATATTGGGTGGTGCCGCTCATTATCATGAAGTTTGTAAATGACCTTAGCAAAATGAATAAGAGTTTGTGGCAATAGTTCCAATCCTCAAAAAATTGTTGTTTGTATAGTTCATAGAATCTTAACGAGTCCTAGATGTAAACCATCGTCGAAAATATATGAAGGTATTAATAAAACCAGACGGAATTAAGTTGTATATCCGTTCTGCATATCGTGGAATATAGTAATTCATAATCTTTGCCTACATTGAAAGCGTTTGAAGGCGTCTATAATCAATGTCTAACTAACTACTATCTATATCTCAAAAATCAATTTTTTCACTTAAAAAAGGTATTTTTATTGACCATCATTATTTAGTAAATTAAGTAGTTAAACATACTGTTAAAAGTTAAAACAATTAAAATTGTTGTATGATTGTAAAATGTAGGTAGATAGGTTGTCTTGGACGACCCCCCAGTCCTCAGGGCTCAGTCTCCCCGTGAACATGAAGGCTGCACAGTTCGAAACGTCGGGAGAAAATTATACTATAAAAAATCGGGATAAAATTAAAATAGTTTTACTTCAATGTCCAACTTTCGCGTAAACATAAGACATTATCAATTAAATAGTCAAATAATCTATCAATTGCTAAAAGCGATCTTGACTCATTGCATCCTGTTTTTCTTTTAATCACCACTTCCGAAGTAGTGGGCGACGAAATTCCATAACTATGAATCATTGATAAAGCAAAGAAAACCTTTAGTTGAGCTACCGGAACAAGCAATACAGTTTAAATGAAAATGCTTCAGCGTAAAGATAGTATTTGTATATCGTACCACTGCGTCGCATTGATAAGATATATTGATAGAAAATTACAAAATTGAATTACTTTATTGTATAGGAATTTGATGAATTTGTGAGGATGGTCATAGTGTACACGATTTCAGGACAAGCTGGTCATTTGGTTAATATTAAGAGACCTTCTCATAAACGCTGACTTTATACGCATTTGCTTTACACTTTCAGTCCATTTTGTATAGAACCAGCCTTGCGCAATGCCTACCTAGAAATAGAGGTACATAAATGTTATTATTTAAACATTCCCCAAAAGAAAAATATCATTAGTCATAAGTTATGACTTATTTTTAGTACAATAATTGTATTTAAAATGATTAACTGAGAGATATACCTACACAATCGACAATGATAACAAACTGAAAAATGTCTTATTGGTATTTTATTGATATTTACGTACTCAGCTATAATAAAGGGCTGGTATTTTCACGATATGCTGATAAATGACGTTCTATATTAAATTTTGTGAATTGACAATTGCATTCAATCAATTCAAGGGTTTAAATTGAAACACATTGACAGTTTATAAACTACACGCTGACCTGTGACGTAATAAAAATTTAAGAATAAATAAATGCCTTATAAAAATATAAATATTTGACTACGAATAGTGAATAATTAAAAGTTATGGAGCACATGCTCATCGAATTGTCTTATACAAACTTAAAATTTAGACTACGAATACTGAATAATAATTGTAAATTTTCTACCAGATGGTCGGAAGAACGCGTAGGATGGTAAACAACCGCAGTAGCTACCAAACGGACATCATACAAATACATGATAAAATATGGTCAACAATAACAACTAAAGGCTGTTCCACTAACATTTTCCATCCGTATCATCAACGCCGGATATTTGTGTTGAATATAAGTTTCCCTTAAGATTTCTAGACCGAACAAGTAATATAACAATTAAAGAAATAAATAACGCAGCAAAATGCTCGCAATAGCTGTATAGTCATAATTATTGCCGGTCATTATAATGATTATTCATATTCAACGTAATTTGCGATCAGTTCATGATTTTCAAGCTATTTCATATTTTAGTTTGATTTTATTACTATATTAACAAGTTTTTTTTTAATTTATATTAGATGGTTTTATCATATTTTTATTACTTTGAATGACTTGACGAGCTTGCCGTACGCCTAATAGTAAGCGATACGACTGCCCATAAATAGCAGCAACACCATCCAACACCTTGAATTACAAAGTATTGTTTGGTATTCCACTGCGCTCGCCATCCTGAGATATGAGATGTTAAGTCTTATTATGTCCCGTAGTTACACTGGCTACAATGTCCTTCAAACCGGAACATTATCTTTGGAAGAAAAAGGAGAACATAAGATTTTAGACATTACTATCTGGTCGCGATTTAGGATTTTAATCCATATTTGCTTAAATGCGAGGGCATAAATTTGGATAGCAGTTGAAGCATGATCACGCAATAAGGATACAAGTCCGCCAAAGTGTATTGGAGGAAGACAATGTAAACCAAACCTGTATTACTTAATATGTCCTAGCTACGCTAATATAGACAGATTCCCTATTGATAATACTAGTTTTTGCCTGCAGCTCCGCCCGCGTGAAAATGTTTTTCCGGCTTAAAAACTAACCTATAGCTTGCAGGAATAATGTAGTTTTCTATTAGTGTAAAAAAATCGAAATCAGTTTAGTAGTTTCTGAGATTAACGCGTTCAAACAAACTCGTGAGCTTTATATATTAGTATAGATATCGAATTAACACAAACCAAAGAGTAAATTAGATTCTTTGGGTATTAATCATGTTAGAGCTCCGATTGTTTAGATCCAGCGCGATTTGACTCCTAAGGTCAGGAATGCACGATATTACTCATTGAATCAATTGATAGATGAAAGTCGAATTACTGTCACAGTTATATGACAAATTTAAGAGATTCTGATCGCACGGTTGCAGAGTGTGATGAGTCGGCTGTAAAGTGAGAGGTCGATGGTTCAACCTCCGAAACCAATGTTGGTAGGCCGTAAATATTAAGTAAAAGTTGAGACAAGATCGAAATAGTTATGATACAATACTCATTTTCTGTTGTGGTATGAGAACATTTACTTCTGAATAAAAATAAATATTAACTAAGAAAATAAGGACTAATCTGCATCAAGCTGTATCTAATTTCTAAAACCTAATGCCATTTTCCACGCAATATTTCTGCAATCGACGTATTGCCTAACGTCTCTTTATTTTTGTTGATAACGTAGTAACGTATTACTTGTAAGGCGTGTATTATCCTATTTATTTCCTTTGATAACGTAAATAGTTTCTTAAAAAACTTTCCTACTTATTTTTTTTACATACATTTTGTATCATAAACTTTATGGCTATCTCTTTAATGAATATATTGCAAAAACAAAATAAACACGAATAAAGGAAACTAACAGGACGTCAATTAGCTTACGTAGTCATTAGTCAGGGGCCTTATGAGTCGAGTGACGGGTCAGGAGTTAATACTCTCAAGCGGCGCACTCGTGGATGGGTCCGGGAACATGCACAGTGTAGAGTAAATGCATAGAGACTTCCATATTATGGAGGCAGAAAGTTTATTTAAAAATACAGTAATCATTCGGAATTATGTTGCATAGCGTTCCTTCTGTTTCTCGATTTACGTTTTTGATGTAAAGATTTTATACGAGAATAAAGTTTCATACAAAATTGGGGCATTTTCTGACTTATGTCTTTTTGACATATATCATGATGTAGAAGAGAGACAGCAATTTAGTTTTTTCATTTTCACGCCGGAGAGAATGCATTACTCTTAGTGATAATAGTCAACAATATATAGTTCAACTTTAAGGCCTATTTTAGACTACGTCTCAATACTGTTAAAATTATATGCTATCTAATTTTGCACTTAAAATTTTGAGCACTTTTAAACCCATATTTAAAAAATAGAGGTGTATGAAACATTGATGTCTCTTCTGTAGCTGTAAATTCCAATGTATTTAATTGTAAACAAAATGATCGTAATCTATATCAGCACCGACATCCGCGCATTTGTCGAGTGAAATCCGTGGCCAAGAACCTTGAAACGAGAAATCCAAACAAATTGTTGCAATTGTATTTATTGCGCTTGCGATTACAAATAATTAATGTCATAATTCATTTAATTAATATTTGTAAAGTTAGCTGTCCATAATCTATGCATTTTGGAATGGGTCTTCGTAATAGTTAAGAAGTTCAAATTTTTATAACGCAATGGCTATGAAATATTCTAAGCAAATTTTACAAGTTATTTTTCAATTTATATATAATTTACTTAATATTATCGCTTGCATCACTTTCCAGCGTCCAATACCAACAGAATTAACATATTTTTCTAAAAGGAAACTATTATGCATATTATAGTATCTGTACACGCATTACTCTTCGTCCGACAGCTGACAACTGTTCATAATTATGGGTTTAATTGTCGGCGCAGGGGCCGACAGGAAGCCTTGATTCAACAGTTATTCAGTGGACTTCCTCGCTGAATCTAAACTGGCATGATTTGATTATTGCAAATTTGTTTTAATTGGCGTAATGACATGTTAATCAGATTGTGGGATTATTTATTAATTATATTTTATGGGTAACATGGAGAAAGTACATGAAACTTGGCTTGGAAAGGTATTTACCAAAAGGTAGCGTTATAAGTGGGTGGAAGTATGGAAAGAGGTTAAAGGAGGACGTATTTTTATTAAAATGAATTGTCAACTGTTATTATGTCTCATAACAAAATAATTATAATAAAATAAAAACCTATAAAGAAATAAAATCTATA
>NC_051126.1:38792-77303 GCF_014839805.1 Manduca sexta | reverse complement strand
TTCAATTTAGTGATTCAGATACCAATTTGGTAACTTTGGAAATTATAAATAAATTTAGGGTGTCCTATTATGTTAAATATTAACAGTAAACAATATTATTTTGATGGTTATAATAGGATAGTGTGGTCCAGCACTAAATCATTTCATATTTCTTTGCTAGGACAGCAGTTGTAAGTACTGATGTTCTGCTTTGGTCCAATATAGTTATGGGGCAATATGAGATTACATATTATGTTTAATAGTAATATCCAACAATACCACAGTTCAATGCACCACACTGCTTTGTATTTTAATTTTGTTGATGTTGATGGGCAGTAGTAGCATCTACTGTAACAGTAGCAGCAGTTCCATAAAACATTATAATTCAAAAGAATATGGGGTGCAAAAAAATTCAAGGGACTAAGAAGTCTTTCATAAGTTCCATTATAATGAAGGTTGTTTTGATTTTTATTTAAAACAAAGTTTTTATATGCATAATTTTTTCATTCTACTGTCAATGACATTATTTTCATGAATATTTCGTATTGTATTATTTGTAATCTGGTAATGCATATCTATACTGACTCCAGTACAAAAATGGCAACACAAAACTGACTTATTTATCATCCATTTATAAAAATAGTGTAGGAAATAAATAATGAATAATAGTTGTCAAATTATCATTGGTGGAGATTGTATATGTTCATTTAATAACTCTTAGATAACACCAAACATATCAACTGTCGTGATATGCTCAAGAGCGGTATCTCAAAAAAATCAAAATCTTGGTTTTATGTCATCAGATAGCTTAAAGAAATACCCATCCAATGAACTTACCTAAATAACGGTATCTTGTCTAGAACTTGTTAAAAACCTTAAAACAGTTTCTCTATCTCAGTTTTAGATACAAAGCTATATTTAAAAATGATAATCAATTATTATCATGAAATAAGGTTTCATTGATATACCACTTTTTGCGCTTAGCACGGCTGTCTAGTTGTTAATGAATTTAAAATGATTTATTGTTTGTCTAAAAGATTTTAAATGATGACTGCTGAGGTCTCGGTTTCAATCTCCAGGTTGGGTAGTGATATTGTTTTTTCTCAGTATGCCCTTGGAGCCTGGAATTTGTACTTGATAGGGTGATATGGGATATCAATTCCAGATTCCATCCAGTTCACCCCCTACCCCACCATAGGACAGAATACACAGGGTGTAAAGTGGGTGCACTTAGTTCATTGACACTATATTAAATACTTAATTTATCTGTGGGCAATATGAGCTAGATAACCGATTATGGTGTTAAGTATTGAAAATTCATTCCTTTATACTAAAATCCTCATGCTATATAGAAGTTTTAAAAATGTTAAGAGAAAAAATTGTGTTAGGTTAAGAAACTCAGAAAATTTCATTTAGAAATAGCTTGGTCTAGAATCTCATTTTGAAACAATCAAACCCTCCATCAAAAAGAATGGAATTAATCTCTCCAATCATTGATGTTTACCAGTATCAAAAAATATGGAATATATTTCATTGAATGTGCAGTTTTTGTAGAAAAATAAACTTTCCACAGTTCCTCCTACCAATAACTTTACAAAAATAATTATTAACAATATTTTTCCTCTGTTCCAGACATTCCCTTCTCCAAGAGGTACCTTAAATACTTGACCAAGCGTTACCTCAAGAAGAACAACCTCCGTGACTGGCTCCGAGTGGTGGCTTCCGCGCACGACTCCTACGAGCTGAGGTACTTCAACATCAACGCTGACAGCGACAATGAAGACAATGAGGAATAAGCTGTTGATACAATAAATAGTTTTACACTAACTCTGATTTTTATTTTCTCTTTGTTCCGTATTTTGCAGTGAAAATCATACATTGGTGTAACAAAGATATTATGATGGGTTATTTTCAGCTCTGTGGAGAATCATCTCTGGCATGCTTTTGTGATTTGTCGATTTTATTTCTATAGATTATAGAACAATGAAGTTCAATTGTATAATTTACTGCCTAATATAATTGAATAAATTAGAGTTAAATCAAAATTCTTAACACTTATATTAATATCTAGTCAAATCCATCCAGTCTATCCATCAAACTTATTAGAAAGTTTGTCAAAATGGAATGTATATTCTAAGGATATTACCAGATGTGGGAAGTAATGAATAATATTTTCTCTTTAACATAAAAAGCGGCGATAGCCTAGTTAGGAGTGAAACGGACTGTAGATAGGAATGTTGGCTGGTTCATAACCTAAGGGCATGCACCTGGGACTTTTCTAAAAGTTATGTCAGTATACTTATTCGTAAATTATCGCTTGGAAAATGTGGCGAGGAAACCTGCATACTTCAGGAGTTTTTTTTTTTGAGGGTATGTGAAGTCTGCCAAAACGTACTAGGCCAGCGTGCTGGACTAAGGCCTAATCCCTCTCTATAGTAGATAAGGCTTATGCTCAGCAGTGGAACAGTATATATTATTTGTTGAGGTTTGCATAGCCAAATACAAAGCCTTTTAATAATGTCATGTAAACTGGCCGTGTAACAGTATGTATCTTTTGAATTATTGTATTTGGAATGAAATAACAATGTACTGTTACTAAGCAATGTGTGCTAGTCTAATACGGTTGTCTAACGTGTTAACTCTATTAAAATATAAGTTCTTATTCTACGGAAAACCTGGTTTACTTTCCACACTTACTCTGCAAGGGCGACTCGAAGCCCAACATTATTAACATTATTTTACTGTTTCGAAATATTAAAAATACGTACATAGCTTCGACAAGTTTCTAGGCGTAAATATTTGATATCGAGTAAAATGATATTAGATGTAACTAGCAGTTCGTGTTTCCATATCCTAGTAATATTATAAATGCGAAAGTTTGTAAGGATGGATGTATGTATGAATGTATGTTTGTTCCTCTTTTACGAAAAAACTACTGAACGGATTCGGCTGAAACTTTACAATAATATTAGTAATACACCAGAATAACACGTAGGCCTTTATAATGATTTTGTGTAATTTGGTCATGATATAACGATACATATCAAGTAAGTACGAAAAAATTGCTATCTTGGCGTACGCTGCCTATTACGTTTAGTTAGACTAAGATGATGTACCGTAGGTTGTTCGTCTCCGCGACAGCATATAGAACTACCTTTTATGTGGAAGCCACTATGACCAAAATAGTGAGCCATAAATATAATTAAATCAGATAACTTTTTTAGCGGGACTTCTATAAAAAAACTCCTTCACGCGGGCAAAGCCGTGAGCAAAAGCTAGTAGCTAGCTTACAGCAATCTATTGTTTGACACTGCCTTGCTCTTTGGTTTTATAAGGCACACAATCACACAATACTTATAGTAAAAAATAAAATTGCTACATTTATGTACCTACAAACACCATGTTCCAAAGAGAATTATATGCGATGTCCCCAAAAATCGTATTAAAATACCTAAAAGGTCTATATATAATATTTACAGAGCACTATAATGTTTTTCTGTTATTGAGTTTGTGACATCAAAAAATAATATCTTTTTTCGTTATAATCATAACAGAATCTTTTTGATTTAAATTTTTTATTCCGCATTGTATTCTGGGCATAATTTTGTGTAAACTTTTGTCTGTGACACTATGAGTTACAGATATTTCTTAAAATAAAACAAACATTATTCAACATTTCTTTATTGTGCTGTTTTTCTTCTTACAATTTTAGTTCAATAATTGACTATTGGTGGTCAACTTTTCTTGTAGTGAAGGTCAAACCTAAATTAAACACGCCAATAACGTAGTATATTTTTTATTTCGCAGTTCGTTAAATATTTACATAAATAATTAAAAAAAAGGTGTATAATTATTGATTGAAAATAATTTCATTGTGGGCAAAAAAAACTGAAACTTACATGCTAAGTTCATCTATTTGTACTACTCTAATTTTAATAAGATTCACTGTCGAACTAGGTATTGTCTGAATGAGAAAATGCGCTAAAAATATGATTTATCTACGTGGTAACAAATTGCTTGCACCGGGCTTGCAGAACTTCAAATTTTAGCATAATTTGCGCTAATAACATTTAGCTGCTAAAATAAACTAAACCTACCGGCACTTAAAAATACGATGGCAACATTTAGGAAGGCATCCACATTACGAGCGCACTGCGTACGCAATTTTATCTAGTGTTGCCAACGTAATAACTATTACCACATGTTAGCGTACAGGTCCAGTGCAAGTGGAACTAAGACTAAAATGGCGTGTTCACTTTCCGCTGGCGATCTCCTTCATCCTGTTAAGGGCCGAACCAGCCTTGAACCAGCTGATCTGCTGCTCGTTCATAGAGTGGTTCAGCTTGATGCGTTCCGTGCTGCCGTCTTTGTGCTTGATCTCGCAGTCTACTTGCTGCGGGGACAGAAAATATACGATTATGTATGTAGTTCAGAAAGGAGAACATATTCTGGCTATGGATATAAAATATGTCTTAAATTTCTAGGTTAAAATTTGTTAAATGTCATTTATAAATAGGATGATACACAGACACAAAATGATCGAGATAAATGTGTAACGCGTTGTAAGTTTTTATAATGTTTTAATTAATTATTTCTTTATCATACCTTGCCAGGTGCGAGGTCTTTCAGTCCAAGGAGCGAGATTTTGTCAGTGGGCTGGATCTTGTCGTAGTCGGCGGCGTTGGCGAAGGTCAGGGGCAACAGACCCTGCTTCTTCAAGTTGGTCTCGTGAATCCTACATCAAATAAATACTTTACTAAAATAGGAATGAGTGCAATTCGAAATAATCTTTTTATTGTTTAAAATAGGCTATACTCAGATAGTTAATTGACTGGATATACATATACCCAGTTATAAAAAACGTTTCAAAATTTGTATTACCGCCTATCATATCACTTCTATTAATTTCTATTTATGGTAAACTGAAATACTTTATACTAAGAACAATTATTACATTCTTGGCATCTCTTCACCCATTAGTAGCGTTTGGCATAAATTCGTCTCAAAAGATCTTACCTAGCGAACGACTTGACGATGATGGCCCGTCCGCCGAGATGCCTCGGCTCCAAGGCAGCGTGCTCGCGGGAGGATCCCTCGCCGTAGTTCTCGTCGCCGATGACGCACCAGCGCACGCCGGCCGCCTTGTACGCGCGCGCCGTGCCGGGCACCGGACCGAACTCGCCCGTCACCTGGTTGCGCACCTTGTTCAGTTCGCCGTTCTCCGCGTTCGTTGCGCTGTGATAGTGATTGTGGTACATTATTAGTTTATTTTAATAAAATAAGTATTAATTCAACCGATACCGGGAAAGTTTACAACACTGGTATTCCTTTGTATCAGAGCAGATTTAATCCCAAAAAACCTGTTATCTAGCGAAAGTAGCGCATATGTTTAAAGATATAATGGTAACTGGAGCTGTCTCAAATGGAGACAAACATTGTCTCAATAATGCTAGAATATTTTGTATCATTTTTCTGAGTGCATTACCTTTTTAATCGACTTAAAAAACGGGGAGGTTCTCAATTCGATAAGTATATATAATCGATTTAGCAAACAAATAAATCTAATAACAACATGTAACATAATATTACTGTTGGTAAATTACTTTCAATATTATTAGGTTGGATACTATCAATTGTCAACCTAAACAAGTATTTATACAAATTGTAACAAATATCGATACTAATTCATATATTTTTTAACATGCTCTTGACCAGACACGTTACGTTAACAGCTGTTGTAGGGCTCGACCAAAATTTTACAAAGTAAAAACTATAAATATATAAATCATTCATTAATTTTAAACTTCAAAATATCTACTCACGTGATAAACATGTTATTGGAGATGTTGTCGAGATGTCCTCTGTACTTGAGCCACGGACCGGCCGCGGAGATGTGGTCGGTGGTGCACTTGCCCTTGACCTTGATGAGGATGGTCATCTCGTTGAGGTTCTTGCTGTCCCACTTGTCGAACGGCTCCAGGAGCTGCAGACGGTCCGAGGTAGGGGACACGTCCACTTTCACCCTGTGGGCAAGTTATTCGATATTCAAGTGATGTGATTATAAATTATGTTCAATACTGAGTATGCTCTTTGTTTTTATGATTGTTTAAGATACTAATCCGTATGATAGTTACTTTTTTGGTATCGAAAACGGAAATGAAACTATAGCAAATACAATTGTTGGTGTAATTAATATGAAAATTAATTAATATCGTTGAATTGCAACTTGTGTTCCAATCACACCATAGATATCAGTTCTAGTTATTTATGTACAGTCAGTCTTTCATTCTTCATCGGCTGTTTTTAATAAAGGACCCCAATTTTATTACTCGAATTATAATAAATAAATCATGAATAAACTTTATCTTGATCTGTACATATTCGCGATGGAATGAAAAAGGATAATTTTTGAAAACTGCGATTTATCGACTGACGATACTTGTCGATATGGCCACACGACCGTTTATTAGACGAAATGCGCATGAATTAAGTGTATTAGTTGCGCTTCTGACTACGCATACGATAAAAGGCGTGAGTATATGTGATTTTAAAGGTATGTATGTAATACTGACTGCTGCCGTCAGCAGGCGGGTGCTCGTACGTGTCCTGGCCAGGGTCGAAGCCCTTGGCGGGCAGCTCGTCCGCGAACGGGTCGGACAGGCGGAACTTCTTGCCGTCAGAGCCGGTAAGCTCGTCAGTCACTGGGTTGAAGTCCAGACGACCTGGGGAGCAAATGGCATTTGATTATTGGAATAGAAATTAGTGAGGAATGATTGAATATATTTACAATGTCGTTAATGCTAATGTTAGGTTAGAAGTATCGTTTTCAGATATAGGTACAGAAAATTAAATCAGCATTGTGTTAAATATTGACAGTTGAGAGCTTTAGGCGAAATACTACCATATTTTTTGCTTCAATCAAAATGAATAATTGCATTGATCGACAATTCTCAAACTATCCACTCTTACTCGATTCTTTACATCTCGATATCGATATAAGTATCGATACTATAATTTGTTCATGTGACATTACCAGCGATGGACAGCGCGGTGACGAGCTCCGGGCTAGTGACGAAGCAATGGGTGGCCGGGTTGGCGTCGTTACGGCCGGTGAAGTTCCTGTTGTATGATGTCACGATGGTGTTCTTCTCGCCCTTCTTCACGTCCTTACGGTCCCACTGGCCGATGCAGGGCCGCATGCGTTAGCAAGTACCTAGAAAAAGAAGTGGTAAATAAATACAACAAATACACATCACGCTATTGTTACTGAAGTGGTAGGCAGGGGTTTAACTAGGGCACTCATTTATCGCTGTGTGTTCCGTCCCATAATGTGATAGAGGGCAAGGTTATCGCCATATTGGGCACAAATTCCAGATTCCGCGCTGGTACTGAGAAGAAAAGCCCATACTCACTTTGCCCAACCTGGGATTCCAACTCGACACTTTAGAGTGAAAGTCGTACCGCGCACGCAATATACCACCACTAACGCAGCAAAAGCACCATATGGTAAATGCATACTATTTATTCAGTTGATTATCGATACAGTGCTCAAAAGAGCATGTCAAATATTGGTTTTAAAGAAGATAGGTTAACATTGGCTTCGTAGAGCGTCAACTAGATCACTCGATCAATGTGTCAAACCCATTTTGTCGCTGATTTCTCGTTTCTCTTTCCTACTCGATGTTGAATATTAACTGTCGAGTATTGAATGTATGTAAAATAAATATTGAATTTGTAAGTTTATGAATGTAAATAAATTATGTTTGAAAATTTTATAATTTACATTCTTTTTGTTGGTCTACAATATCATGTTTAGACAAGTCATTATGATACATATGAGTCTTACTTATAAAAATAAGCTTAAAGAACGTAGGTATCGTTTTTATTGGTCAATGTGTCTGACTACCTACGACTTTATACTGCTGTTATAAAACAAAATACAATATTTAAGAATTAAATCGTCAATTGTATTCATTTATAGCATAATAAAATAATCTCTCTCATTAAATATCTACATCTTTAAGATTATATAACAAACAACTAGATTAAATCTTACATCATACAGTCATTAATAATTTAAATTTACCTATTATTATCAAATTACTAAAATAATACTATCTTCCGAATTAAATAATTACTTTAGATGATGTATGTTTATGTATTATTAAATATCCTTATGCACCTACCTTATTTATCTCTACACCACCCTTAGGTTGACTGGGAGAGAATGCCTTTGGCATTAAGTCCGCCGATATACTTATTATGTATATAAAGTGCAAATAAAATAAAATAAAATAAATATTTTATATCACGATAGTTGATTTTTTTAAATTATTGGTAACTCACAGTGCCTCCGAAGTCTCTGAGAGTCTTGGCGATGCCGTCCCTCTCGATGGTGGCGCGCACCTGCTCCGACCCGGGGGTCACGTTGAACGGGATCTTGGACTTCAGACCGTGACCGAGTGCCTGGGGGAAAATAATACATGCATTAAAAATATGTTTTGTAGGAATTTGGAGTATTTACAAACTTATTATTTGTTTTTTGGATTAAAATGTTCAGTGTTCGTTGGCAATGATTTGCAAACAATAGATATGATGACTCCATAGCACAATGGAGGATAATAGAATTATATTAATAATGTTGTACAACAACACAGTACTCAGTAGTATTATGTTGAAAGAAACATCACAATAGAAGCATAAGATGCTAATTACTTCACAACAGATGTACTTGAAAAAATGTAGTTTCGCTGTAAGACCAGGTTCCAAGCTTACCTCCTTGACAATGCTGGCGCAGCGGCCCATGTCTTCGTACGAAGAGTTGGTGCAGGAGCCGATGAGACCCACGCGGATGTCCATCGGCCAGCCGTTCTTCTTGGCTTCCTGGCCCAGCTTCGAGATAGGGTTGGCCAGGTCAGGGGTGAAGGGACCGTTGACATGAGGCTCCAGGGTTGATAGGTCGATCTCAATCAGCTGGAATATTAGGATGAATTATTTTTGTTTTAGGGCAATGTTTTATTGCCTAAATAGGAAAATAAAACCTCGCCATGCTGCGGTAAAATATGGGATAAATTTCGTATATTGTCAAAAATAACTAACACATAAGAGCAAAGGTGGCATCTCCAAAACTGTTTTTTTATTCTCCTGGTCAGATTAGGTATATTATATTGTGTATAGGTGTAATCTCTTTTTTTTATTTCACTAAATATGGCTACAAATGGTGAGATTTTAGTGTTATAAAAAAACATATAATTAACAGCTGTTTATAACAAAAAGATTATGTGCATTAAATATTGCAAGTTTTCAAATTATCAGCTTAAGTCTCAACAAAATTAGGGCAACCTCTGAGGGGCAAATGTCACAACCGTCTCTGTTTTAGTAATAATGTCATAAACACAAACATGAATTATTCAAATTTCCACCGTATTACCTGGTCGTAAGGTGCCTTAGAGTCTGGCGTGAGCAAGTTCTTGTAGCTGTTTGCGGTTTTGGCGATATCGTGACGGCCGGTGGACTTGAGGTACGCCTCCATACGAGAGTTGTAAGGGAACACCTGTGCAAAGAGAATATTATGTTGTTAAAAATAAGGTTGAAAATTGAAAGAAACTGTCAAATGCGTGTAATTTTCTGTATGGTAGCTAAACTGCAGTGCTGGGTAAAGTTGAATATGCCGATTCTACATAAAGGGAACGCCAAAGGAATCGGGTTATATGGACCCTTCACCACTGCTATCCAACTTATAACGGCAAATTAAAAAACGGTAAATAGGTAATCGTCTTGTGAACATTATTGTGAAGAAGTATTCTTCAACTGCTGGCCATAAGTCTTCTGTATTACTGAGATGTTTTAGACCTTATGCACTCATGTCAGTCTCATTTTGGAGCATTATTCTCTACTACAGAAAAATCTCGTGACACGGCCTTGTTATTTTCGTGAAATTAACATGGAATGGTATTCTGTATGAGCTGTCAAAATAACATCTAGCTATGGCCCTATTGAAAAAAAACAGGAACACGTATGGTATAGAATGGGAAAATAGTAAAAAACACTCACACTGGTAGTAGCACCGATCTCAGCACCCATGTTGCAGATGGTGGCCATTCCTGTGCAGGAGATCGAGTCGACGCCGGGGCCGTGGTACTCCACGATGGCGCCTGTACCTCCCTTCACCGTCAAGATGCCGGCCACCTTCAAGATTACGTCCTTGGGACTCGTCCAGCCTTTCAGTTGACCTGTGAGAAGGGTTTAGTATAATTATCGTGTTCAAGAAGTAATTCTATAAGGAATATTATTGAAAAAATAAACTGGAAGATGCGATGAATAGGTAATAGAACGTTGAACTTATTAAACTCTTTGTCTGTGTATTTGTTTGGTCAAATAGTTAATGGAAGGGGTATAAAATTTCATATACATAATAAATTAGGTTCTGATATATCGAATTCCACACAGACTACGTCGTGGGCACAGTTTGTTATATTAATTCATAAAAAAATTATTATCGTATAGGTAAGTATGCACAGCTCATTTTGAAGAGACGCATTACGCAGTTAGCCGGTACTAATGAAGCGAGACAGGCCGGAATAATTCTAGTGACCATCGAGGCGGCCAAGGTCTCTCCTTGGACATTGATACTGTTAACATGTTACAATAAAAAGCTGATGCTTTGTTTTATATACTTAATGAAAACAGCGTCACAGTGAATTCTAAAACACTGGCACATTTGTTTTTTACATGGGTTCAAGAGAATGTCGACTGACGAGAGATGGCAACCCCTCCGCATTCGACACGATTACGACGGCCTGTTGGAAGCGGATATACACAGGCTGATCTCGGAACCCGTGTCGCGTTACTTATGCACTGTGGCGGGTTTTGACACCCTGTGTACGGTGGTCGCTATCCGGGCGGATACAAAATAATTCCTAGTACCAGGTTGATTTACAAGCAGTAGACATTTTTCACAATGAATGCAAGCCCAAGGCAATGTAAATGTAGCTAGATCAGTTGTTTTCCTTTAAACAAAATGTCTTACGCTTTCATAAATTATCGTATTAAAATTTCCGACGTAATACGTAAACATTTTTGTGCAAGCATGAGACAGTGTTAATATTTATTCAGCTAGATAGTTCGTATTTATCGCGATACCTGTTTATAGAATATACGTCACAGTATACGTAACAATATGTACAAAGACTTCGCCTGCCAACTATAAGATTTGGTTAGCAGCATAAGTATACTTTATTTGTAAAGGGCAAGGGCTTAGAGATGTCATACTCATAAAGTAATGACTTCCTTGCGCGTGCGCAGGGAAGTCACACTTCATGATAAAATAACAATTTTGGTACTTATATATAACAATTTGAAATCATCGGTTGAGTGCATGCTTAGGGTGGAAAATCTGCGACCGGCGATGAGACCGGCCAATCCAATATAACCGTCTTGTCGGCGCTCATAAAGGCTGATATTGGTACATTACTTTCTCCGCAAAGAAAAGAAGAAAACCGCAAAAATTCTGATTTTTATTGGCTATTTAACAGTAATGTAAATTTAAATTTCTAAATACAGATCTACGTTGACTAGGATTTACGAAACCAGAAACTAGAATATGAACAAGTTCGATTAAACGTGGATTGTTTATTGCAACTTTGCCATGTTTAGGGGATACCACTTGAACTTTTGGCACAATAAGTGTACTTGCTATGGACTTACAAATAAACTATACAATAATTGTACTAAATTATCGCATTTACGGAGTTGCGTTGTGTAAAATAAATTACATAACTATTGCTCGCCGAATATGAAACAGCCAGTGACCGAGAGGTGTGACATCTTGATACGCAGTACTACAAAATTAGCATCAATCAACGTGTACGCACAGTTTGACGCAATCGCAACAGATAAATGATAAAAACTTTATGATTTTGTTTGTGTATACGATAACTTGGACGATATGGAATGTTAATTGAAATCATTGTTCAACAAGACAGTATGGAAAGGTAAAATATTGACGCGCATTATATCTTTTGTTATTACGAATCATATGTTTTATTTAAATTCCTCCTCCTAGCCGAATTTCGCCCACGGCGGCCAATCTCAGCGGAGATCAGCCAGGTACGCAGGATATATTATAGTGCACAAGTGTGTGCGCAATACACAGTTCCACTCTGTTCCTTCACTTTCATAGTTCGGTGAGACGGCAAGCCGACATTACCGGAGAGAGATCAGGCGCAGGACCATCGGCTTTACGTGCTTTGTTTAAATAATTGTATATCCAAATAGGAAAACATCGAAAAGAAATATTTATAATTCTCAGTTCTCCACATTTTTAGATATGTCTGCAAATCGGTACCAAGCCAACGTGAAGGCAATGTCGTCAATAGAGGTCTGATATTATTTATAGCCTTTATTATATCGGCTTTAATGTTAAAACAAAACTTAATAACCAGCGACTTTTTATGATTTACTAACCTAGTAAATACATTTTTAGATAAGACCTTAAAATAACAAAAGTCAAAGTGTCACTTGATATGACAAATTATTAACAGACAGATATTTCAACCGGCCAAGCCATACAATATAACTGCGCATCTCATTGAGACCAATTATAATGCATCGTGAACGACTCGTTTACTATTACGTGGTGCGTAGTAATGTAAATCTTCCGCTATCAAAGATGGCGCCATTGGCGCTGCGCACAAATATTGTCGAGAAATGTAACTTTGCCGGTATAAAGTTGGCTGCCTTGTCCAGATTTTAGGATTTATTATTTTAAATAAATGTATTTCCATTATTAAGACTTTTAAAAATGGAAATACATTTATTTCTTTCTATACAGTACACAAATATGCAGGGAAAGATTACGATGTCTTAGAATGACGTCATATGCTAGCAGCAGCGGATCCCCTACCATTTATCGGTAAATGTAGTAAATGTCATCACATTTATGCTCTTGTGCAACTTCACGCCGGCAGAGTTAGGTTGAGTATTAACTACTGTATAAAAACTGATATTACAATAATAATTAGAATTGGAGTTCACTAGCCACCTAGTCGGTTTTATATGCACGGCGTATGCGCATGTAGCATACAGCTTCATATAATTTAAGCTAGTTCTATGGCCACTGTGCCTAAATTTAAATAAATGAAATAGGCTCCCGAGAGCGGTATTTGCTAGTTATTTTTCTGAGAAATAAATCAGTCTTAGATTAGTTAGCAACAGCGACAAAATCCGCCATCAATCAACAATGCTCTTGACTGACCTAACTTATCTTTTATCTATGTGGGAGATATCTTTACAATTTTGAACTAAAATCAACACTTTAAAGAGCATAATATGTAATGCTGCTTTTATCCCCTCTAACGCTACATCAATGAATTCATTTACGTTTTAATTCTACATAATCGTACTTAATCTATAACATCAATACTGGAATTAAAAACAAAATCTTATCATCTGATTTAAAAATCGATTGAATCGAATCTGTTTATGTTATCTCGTAATATCATGTAATTGATTTTATGAATAAAAAAATTTTTAATTCATTGTTTAATAATATTACGATAATATTCATATTATTGAAGAAAAAGGAGTAGACTTATGCTTTAAGAAAATATTATGTAATAAGTTGATTCATCTTAAATTCACTATTTGATAGAGAACAGACACTTTCTTTGGCCGGTCATCAATTCACACATAATTGTATGTATTAACGTGCCTATTTGTCATACATATTATACTATTGAATAGGTCAAAAATAAACAATTTGTCTTATAATATTGAAACTAGCACCAAAACTACATTATTGTAATTCTGGAATACCCAAGTAGGCATATGGGTACTACAATTCATATACTATAAATACCAATAAGCAGTATTATAAAAAAAAGAAAGCTTTTCCGTTACAAATTTAGCACAGTATATGTTTCCAAAATAAGGAAAATGTGACAACCTGCTCTTTTATGTCATTCTTTTCATTTAGTAAATATTTCTACACATGGGTGGTCTTTAAAACGAGAGGCTACACGTTCCGCCCAGTAGTGAACAACAGATCAAACAATCCGTTAAATATAGATACTTTTGTTTGAGGAACCAAAAGAATTACATATTCTATATATCAGCCCTATTATATACTGTCCCACTGTTGGGCACGGGCCTCCTCTACTACTTAAGAGGGATTAGGCTTTAGTCCACCACACCGGCCTAGTGCACTGCGGATTGATAGACTTCACACATCTTCAAAACTCCTATTTCTCAGATATGCGGGTTTTCCGCAAGATTTTTCCTTCGACGTTAAATACATATTTTATAGTACACGCAATTATTAACCTTGTTCTTTAAGCTTAGACTGTGTCTGACCGTTTGATGAATTTATATATTTAAAAAAAAGGCAAAATTAAAGCATATCTTTGCCAGTTTGTGATGGCTCGCCCGCACTAGCGCGGTCCACGGAGGTCGTTTCAATAATAAAAAAACAAGCATATAAAACTCAATGATTTTTATAAATATCTCAATGTTGTAGTCAATAAACATGTAGGTAAATGTATTAATAATATTATAAACTAACTTCGATTGAAAAAACAAAGGGAAAAACTATTCCCATTTTATGCGTACCTAATCGTAGAGACTACAATTTCTACTATCATATAGGTTAATGTCAATTTTTTTTACTAAAACCCAAATCTAAAATTAATTCTAATATATAAAAAAAATACTAGTGTTATGGCAAAGTTGTGTTGCAAAGTTGTAAATCGAGTATTTTGCGGTCGGTCGCTGACCTGAGTTTATGTTTAGAATTTCAAATGCTCACATCAAGTACCAAGTACTTCCATTTTACTCATAGGTCTGTTTTGCAGGTAGCATCCTAAATTAAAATCGTACCTTCCCAGAAATATGGATTAAGGTATTTGGCAAAGTGTAAGTAGATGTAGAGCTGTATTGTAAGCCGTTTTTACCCGGTTGCGCTATGAGTTTGGGGCTTTTTTGGCCATCAAAAAGGTAAGTTTCCATTGCTATATATTTATGTACATCTTTTCATTAGCATGAATTATACAGAGTCGGTTTTAGCATTGTGAGGCCAGTGACCAAAATTGAGCCCTGACCTTGTGCCTCAGGGACCCTTAGGTGCTCCTTACCTAAGCAAATGCCGGCATAAAAATAAGCAAAATCAAAACAGACCTTAGTATATTTATCAACAAATCTTAATAATTACATTATGTATTTTAAAATCGATTAACGAAACGAGACTCTATTTAAACCTTAAAAATCAAATTCATAAATCATTCCATTTCTTTACGATACAAATAGATCATGTCGCAGAGTAAACTATCAGAGATGACTAATCCATTATCCCACATCCGCATTTTCAAGACGAGATCAAAACAGATTGAACATTTCACGCTATCTAATTAGCATACATTTTGATAAGATTCCAATGTCTACATCCACAATACACATGTCTGGCACAGGCACGTGATTTACAGCGTAGGACAAAGCTCGCGTTTTGATATATGTATAATATATTATTATTAGCAATGTATTGTCTAAATGCGATATCAATTGGTACAATTAAGGTTTGTTATTTTCGTCAATTAGCTTCAGTAGTGTTATGTGCGTTGTTTATGTCGAAAAAATATGTACTGTTTTTAAACGGCTGGCAAAGGCCATGTATCTCACCTGATGGTAAATGTTTGAGCACCCAACACCCACAGAGAAATAGCAGGAATAGTTGTCGATGTTTAATTTAATCATACAGGAATTTTGTTGGGTTTCGGAAACGTTCAATAAACGTATCAATACCTATAGCTGTTACTGACTGTATTCAGTGCGTTAGCGATACCACTTCGATCAACCCGACTTGTTCCATACATGGCGCTATCATTTACGTATGTTCGATATGACAAAAAATAATCCACGAAATATGGATGTTTTCATTGCGGTTCCTTTTGAGGAAAAACGTGTTCAAGTCATTTTATTTCAATTAATTTCGTCAGTCATACATTATTACATTACAATACTCAGTAACAGGTTACATAACTTATGTAAATACAGGATGTTCTAAAAAATTGTAACCTCCAAAAATAAACGGTGTTCAGCCCCCTCCCCCTCTCCCCCCGTGACCATGAAGGCTGCAAAGTCTTTGAAAAGTCGGGAGAAAAATTCAATATTAAAACTGCGATAAAATCCAGAAAAATAGCTTAATTTTAATGTTCTGTTTTTTTTCCATAATAAAATATTACAAAGCGTAGAATTGTGTATCGAAGTAGTCCACCCACTAACACCGTCGCAAAGTAAAACGTTATTCATTGACATTGGCCGGTTGGCGGGGCGCCACTTAAACATATCGCTCTATTTATAAGCGATATTTTATGTTACATATACAGCTGTAATTGGTTGTGCGTACCACCTAGTCTTCTATAGATACCGAAAAACTTGATTATTTTTTTATAATGAAACTATAATAAAATTGGTATCCATATATCACTAACTATAGTTTAAACTCTTACATAAACAAAACAGGCGAATAGACGGCTGGGAGAAGACATTACATATTTCTAGATTGCTGCTTCGAAATATAACGCTAAAAATGTGTTTATATCCACCCACGTCCCACTAGTATTATATTGACGTAGCCTAGTAATAAAATCGTATTTGTTTTATTTTTAAGAGAATCGTTTTTATCTCAGACTGTTCTGAAGCAGAGATTGTATTTACGCGGTTGATGACTTTTATGCAATAAGAGGTATTTAACCGGGCGACTCGATAGTAAGCTATTATTACATAAACAAAACGGCAACATTGTATATAAGCATCAATGCAGTTGAATGAAGCAAAATTTTTTATAACTTCTACACCGCATTTAATTTTATATAAAAGAGTAAGTTTAATTATCACTTAATTTGTTGCCAAACTAATGTGCATATAGACAGTCTGTCCTTGAAGTCTGCTACTGACTGGGCAACCATGCTGCATGGAGTGGGATACAGTTGGTAACTAATTAGGTTCATTATTGCTTGACAAGGCGATGTAAACTATATCTAAATCAAACCTGATGAATTTTTTATGAATCTTATGTTTAGTAAATAAATTATCAACAGATAGATATTATCACTATAAACAAAATTGATGAGTAGATTTTTGTCACATAACCATAGATGTCATCAGAGACTAACCAGCTCTCAAATACGCCTGATAAGCCAAGAGTAAATTTGGCTCGCATTTCTATGACAACGACCGGTAAAACTCGATGAGTCTGAGAAAACTAAACTGTCACTAACTGTAATGGAACTAAATGTATAGAAGGTAGTCAGTTTCATAAATTCAAAGTCTGCCACACCCCCATGAATAGTGTTTGGAATCCCACTAAAGTTTGGCATCACTCTTGGCTACGATCCAAGATAAGTTGCGAATGTATTGATTAAACATTTCTCTGAGGAGAGACGTCACGCATTACAAATAGGAGATAAAATTGGTGCAATTTAGTCGTATCTCCGCAGGTTTTATCGTGTACAGTTTACTGCAAGATATCGGAAATAACATTCGTACATTCGTACGATTAAATTGGAGCTTCGATTTTTAAAATAATTAATATATTTTAAATACCTACTTTGAAAACAGAATTTTGTATTTAAGATTTAATATTGTGATTGCAAACTATAGTTTATTAACATTGTATTTGCTCCCAAATTCTGATATTGCCTTGAATCAGATATTTTATCTTGAATTTCGGTGGTTTTCAATTTTATCGATAAATGAAAAGTGGTATTTTTACGTAAAATGGAACGTCCTGTACATGAAAATATCCATAAATCTTCACAACTTCGTTGTTACGTGATATATTGGTTCATTTTGTAGTGTAACAATTTATTATTTAACACAAATAGACGAGTCTCGTGACTCATTATATTCGAGTCTTTCTTTAGAATAAAAATAAAATACAGAATGCTGCATAAAAACACGTGATCGTTTATTGCGGTCTTCGTTTTATTTGTTTATATTTGCACTTTTATTTATAGTGAAAGTTAAGAATTTATTTGGAACAATGCCCGATTATGTTGATTTGGCATTCGTTTTCACGCATCTTGGGTCACTTTGGTAATAGATTTTACTATCCCATTAAAGATTATGTAATTTGTTCATGATTTAATATTCGACTAATACGGCAGTAGTTTCCTGTAATGGCTATTTCTGTGGTATAGTTAAATCGTTAGCTATCCTATTTTTTTATTTATTATTTATTTAGGACACAAACAGTCATTTACAATATTAAATTACGATCTATGAACACAAAAAGACCTATCTTGTAGTACAGTATAAAAATATTGTACAAATATACATCCTGTATAAAAAAATCCTGGAAAACACGTAAGACAGAGACAAGACTCGATTATAACTTACCAGTGAGCTTAACTCCGATGACTTTGGGGCATTTCAGCTCCCACGGGATGTCCGCCATCACGTCGACGGCGTCAGCACCGCCGACACCTGCACAAAACGTTATAATTACATGATGTTTATGATCTCATAAAAAAACACAAAATCCGAAGAGAAAAAAAATTTTTGTTTTAAATTTTTTAAATATCAGATTCTCTGACTTGAAAGTTCAGGTTTTAACAGTTTCTTAAGTCCTTAAACGGGATTGTATTAATGGTGGATGTAACTAGATTAAAATGCCTTCGACTATATTTTACCAGTCCTATATTCCATTGAAAATATCTTAAGATAAAATATAGGTTCGTATTGACTATTGATTCACATGGCTATGAACTCTATTGTAATCAAGTAACAACATAGATCAGTACATTATAACAATATTTAAGATATGTTGTTAATCCTATAGACCAGTCTGAAGTTAGGTACGACTTTTTTGTAGGAATAATTCGTGATTACAGACCAATAGAATGTCGACTGACGAGAGATAGCAACCCCACCTCCACACAACTATACCGGCCTGCTGGAACCGGATATACACAAGCTGATGCCGGAACGCGACACACTTACGTAGGCCACTATGGTGCGTTTATTTTTTATGTCATTTTTACAAATAACTTATTTCAATTCGATCTCGATTTGGTCTATTTTCGGCATCGGATCGACGATTAAAATTAGGATTGTTTAAAGGGGTATAAGTGAACTTGAAACCAGACGTAAATTTAGTATAGAGCCATCTTAGCGACCGCAACCTTCAATCGTTAATCTTTATCGATAAGGAACGAAGATAGTAGCGATTTTTACATCTTTAGCGGTAAAATAATACATTTGACATATATTTTTATATCAAGACTTGAGATAAAAGAATATGATTTCAACACGTCACTTCGGAATCACTTAACAGTAACCACTTAGATATTGTTTTATGTATGTATCATAAAAATGATAAGAATGACCTAATACATAATTTTTATAAAACGCAATAGTGGTGCAATTATTAAATACCTTGCATAATTTTAAGAGAGTGAACTGTTGAATTGTTTTTTTGCATTTATAAGGGTTTTGATGCATAAGCATCCCACACATAAGGCATGTTGTGTTTATCTTAAATAGCTGTTCAAATATATATAATAAGTATATGTATTTTATATATGACTAGAATAGTTTATAAATAGCAAACAATGTTGTAACAACTGTTCAAAAACCAATAAATAAATTTAAAAAATAAGATAGTATAATATTATTTTTAAACATATTATTGAAGACTGTTGGATACTCAACACTCGATAATTTCATACTCATTTGCTTTTTACTAAACTTCAAAACAGAATAAAATAATAAAACCGCATCCTTACCAATGCAAAGACCGCCAAGACCGCCTCCGTTGGGCGTGTGCGAGTCGGTACCGATCATGAGCAGGCCGGGGAACGCGTAGTTCTCCAAGATGATCTGATGGATGATGCCGGAGCCGGGCTTCCAGAAACCGACGCCGTATTTAGCCCCGGCGGTCTCCAGGAACTTGTATACTTCTTTATTGATATCCTGGTGAGGTGTTCAGACGTATTTGTATGGGTATTAAATACCTATGGTAATTAATAAGTGCACAGGTGTTGAGGTTTGCGAAACCTCATATTGTGAATGCCTCCTAGCCGAATTTCGGCCAATCTCCACGGAGATCAGTTAGGTACGCAGGAGATATTGTAGTGCACAAATGTGTGCGCAAGACCAAAGTTCATCCCCTGTTCCTTTACTCTTATAGCCTGGTAAGAAGGCTATCCGACATGACCGGAGAGATAAGGCGCAGGACCAACGGCTCTGCGGGATTTCTGGGGCACGGGGGTATCCCACCGCAAACTTCCATGATCATTTTCACTTAATATTTATAAAGCGAAAATATTCTCCTTGATTTCAATACATTTATATGATTATTATTTAACAATGATCTACTGGCACCAGAAAAAAGAATAGGATTTTCATTTATTAGCAATATAATATCAATTGGAAACCCACGCAAAACATGTCATAATTCATATGCAACACAAAATAGTGTCTTGCGTACTATTAAATAAAAATTACAGCATATTTGACAACCCTACGCCACAATATGGTACTGACCTTGGCTCTAGCCAAGTCCTTGTCCCCGCCGACTTGCGCCTCGATCAAGTGGTCACAATGGATGGTGGAGGGCACGGCGACGCGCGGCAGCCCTGACGAGATGAACTGCAGCATGGCCATCTGGGCGGTGGCGTCCTGCATGGCAACCCTGTCGGGACGCAGGCGGAGGTAGCTGGTGCCGCGCTCGATTTCCTATGGGGGAGTTTTTTTTTTACAAATATAGGAACTGGCTATGTAAATAGAAATGTTTTTTTTTAAATCTATTAAAAGAACAATTAAAATCAGAGTATCAAAATAAGGATTTTATTTATTTAGTTATTTATTGTTATTGTTATATGTGACATAAATGTTTCATATTAATTCAGATACATTATATTGTAAGATTGAACCACATAAACTTATCATGATTTTGATAGTTATAAGTAGCATAAAATGCTTGAATACTATATTATCCATTAATGATGAATTATTTAATAATTCAGAATTATTTCTATGCATGAAGCAACATTTATATGGTAAAGCAGAGGGAACATAATAGGTAAAAATTATAATTTTAATCCACATTAATTAAAATATCCTTTTCCAGAAATAATTACCTCCATGTACAAAATTTCATAAAACCTAATAATCAATGTAAATTAAAATTTGCTTTCATTACATTCTCTGCAAGTTTTACTTAAGGGTTTTCTTACAACATTAAAGAAAATGCTTAAATATATTATATGCTAATACATAAGAATAGGTACTTTCATTTCATATCTTGCAATTTATTGCAGGTTAAAATGTAAATTATTACAATAATAAAAAATATCCATTTAAATACAAAGTTAGCTAATGTTATAAAACCATACTTCTTGTGCTAAAAGTCACTACAAAGTAGTAATGAGTTAATGGGGATTTGATAATTTGCAGTTCACATAAGTGTATGATAAATGAAACAATAACATTTCAAACGTGATAACAGATCCAAGTGTCTATTAAAGGCATTTATTTGTTTATATTTTTATGAATTAAAAATATTACTGATAATAATGCAGATTAATGAACATTTTTAAATAAAGAATACAATTAACCTGATAAAAAGATTATAATGTTAATGTTAAAATACGCAAATAGTTCACACATAAATTTAAAATAGGAACACCTCTGATTTTGACCAATCAAATCGAGTTTGCATATATAATGATATAATATGCATGAAAAATATTTAAATTTATGCACACATGTCTACAATTTTTAAGGTAAGCAATCTATAACTGTATTCTAGATATTCACCTGTCCTTTCGGGTCATCCAAGTGCGAGTAGAGCACTTTCTCAGATAATGTCATGTCACGACCGAGCCTCTTTTTGACCACCTCCAGGTTCTTCGTCAGTTTCTCGTACGGCAGTGGCGCCTTGTCGAACTTCGACATCGCAACCTTTTAGAAGTATAGAAATATGTAATATCCAGTTGCATTTATACCATTCAAATCAGGAGAATAGCTACATTTTTGTTAATCTTAAATTAATGTTTTATAATATATTTCGCACTAGCTATAACTTGAAGAATATATGTTAAAGCTGAATGGGTGCTTGAGGATAGATCCTAGTTTGATTACTGTACTGATAGATATATATCAATAATTTTATATTTATACCAGCAGTGAAAAATACCTTTAGCAAAACAAAAATCAAAAATGCTCTTTTGGATTGAGTAATTGCATTATTTTAACTTCTGAACCGCAAAGCATCAGTCAAACATTTAATTGAAGGACAAAGCCTGAAATTCATTGCCCTCTAAGATGATGGGTAGTGGACTAGTCAAAATATTGATTGTTCAATCAGTATTAGCTGCAAACAGATTGATTGTCAAGTAAAAGTCCCAAGATTCTTCCACTCAGTGATTACATAACAACAATACATTATCACTGAAGAGGCTGTTTAAAATCTAGTTTTCGGGGTTTTTACCGACCTGCGCCGCCGCGGCGGTGAGGGGGGACACGCTGAAGCATCGCTGCTGAATTTCCAAGAGTACGACCCTTGTCCTGCTACCCTGAAACAAAAAAAAAAACCTTTGATAATAAATTCTAAAAATAAACATATATGCACAGGTTATCATAGATTACTACGTAGTAAATAAGCGAAATCCTGTTTGATAAAACACTTATTAACCCCCACTGACCTCCAATAGTTTATTTTACGTGACCTGACCTTTCATTCAGAGGAATTTATCTTTATTATTTCAATCTTAACGACGCCGATAATAGGGTAAATAAACTAAACGAGTACCATCAGCGGTCCTTATTGATTATTTTTTAGCAAATTTAAAATATATGGGTGAAACGTGGAATTAATTTTGAACATAGGTACCTGGCCATGCAAAACTCTCATACAGTGAGCCATGGTTGCCGGACTTCTGTATATGAAATCAAATAAATAACTAAAACTCAGCACTTATTTAAACGAGCGCCACATGGGTTGATTTAAAATTATGCCGTTTTATTTCACCGCCACAAGTAATCTTATTTTATCACTGACCGCACTAGCAACCACCGCCACTACGAAATTGGCAGTTTTGGCAACTTTTGACAATTTCTAATATGGGTTGCTATGTTACTCTTCTAGAAATTATAGCCATTTTTAAAAAATATTATAAGATAAACTAAAAAAATAATTTTATTAGAATAATAGTGTACCTGCGCATATAATATACACACGAAAAGAAGATCAAAAGATTTTTCCAAATAAGTTGATAATTCATTAATTTTAAATTGATTTTTTTTGTACGACAGGTTGGTAAATTTTTAGTTTCGTGAACGCACTTTACTTCATTCTTGACGTTCCGTTTTGTTGTCAAAATTTTTGTAGAAAAATATTTTTATTCTGATATTGTTTTATATTTTTTGTTCCATTAACAAAATAGTTGGAACGAGTATAATAATCTGCGCAATAAATTTACTAAGAACATTAAGTTAACAATTTTTTATTGTGTCAAAACTTTGTGACGAATTGATGAAATTGGAACGTAAACGTCAGTCTTGCACGAAATTACAAAGATAAGATTTTTGTTTTGTGGAGAAATTAAAAAGTCTCAGTATTAATATTTATTATTTTATTGTTTAAATAGGCTTCATGTTTTGTAGAAACGTGTAAAAGCTAGATTTTACGAGTTGAAGACCATAAAAAATGAATGCTACTATTCAGGTGCACACCCACTTTAGAAATTCACTTATCATTTGCATTTCGTATTTATCAGCCGTAAAATCTTTCCTATTTAAACGAAAATCAGTCCAAAATTTATCTTACTTTAGTTGTTTCACGTAAATCAACTACGTAGTTTTGGTGACATTGCAGGAAATAGAGGGCATAGACGATTACTGGGGCCCGGCTTTCCGATCGGTGTACGAAGGTGAAGGGCATGAGGCCTTCGTGCAGCAGCTTGACGAGCGCATCAAACAACATGACAAGGAGATTGAGAAACTGTGCAATTTTCACTATCAAGTAAGCATTTGTCATTACATGCATATGTAGATTGTTCCTCTAATAAGTAGGAATTTCCTAATAAACCACTTTTATATCTCTATTATTTTGAATAAATTTTAAATTAACATTATGATTTATTAATTTTGCATAACATTTTGTTTGTTGAAATAGTCATAGATTTTTTAAAATTTGTAATAATTTATTGAATAAGAGACATTTTGAGATATAATGTTTTCTGTCTTTTAGGGCTTCATTGACTCAATTCGTGAGTTGTTGCAAGTTCGCTCCCATGCTGAAGAGTTGCATGCTGACATATCAAATGTGGATGCTAATGTTAAGGAGACTACTGAGGGTAAATAAATATTATATTTATTATTATACAGTAAAAACAAAGATTACCCCATAGTATTATAAATGTATAAGTTTCAGAAATTAATATATAAATGCAGAAAGCGCTGAATGTATTTGGATTAAATTTGGTAAATGACCACACTGTGGATTAATATAAATGTTATTTATATCCCATAAAAGTACAGTATCCAGTGTTATTTCACTATTGGTCATAGAACTGTGAATTACATTTAATTTTCTATTATAAGTTAGAGATACTGGCATAATAGTTATACCAATTTAAAAATAGTACAGTATTTAATTGCCTCTTGGAAGACTCATATTTTAACATAACATATCAGGTCTATGTGTGAGAGCTGAGGAACTGATCAGGGCTCGGCGAGTGGAGCTGAACATAGCCGCTACCATAGAGAAGATGGAATTGTGTCTACCTCTCCTTACCACTTACTCCAAGCTAAAGACACAAGTGGAGGCAAAGAGGTAACTAAAATTTTATTAAAATTCAGTTAATATAATAATAATAATAATTTATAAGTCTTAATATGAATCTTACTTTCTAGCTGCTGATTAGTATAATATAGATATTAATTAAAATTTAGTAAATTATTTATTTTGTGAAAATATTATTTTTACTGGCAACTACATCATTCATATGGTTGAGACATCATGAACTAGTTGTTCAGTGTGTTGTTAAGAATGGACTTCTTCATTTTAGTTCACTATAACAGCTAGCTTTAGAACTATTGACAACACCATGCAGTATTTGGGTTTGACTAGCTGGTATTAGTTGTATGCTTTTTAAGAATTCAAACAAAGTATATCAACAGGTGTGCTTGAGATTGCTGTCCAACCTGGCAGCTTCTGGTATTGCTGGCCAAATTTTCTATCACAAAGATGATCCATGGCGTTTTAGAACAATATAGTTTATGTCAACTCCCAGAGATACCGCTGCAGTGATCCTGTGGCATCATAAATTCGCTATTTACAATAAACATACTTTATCGCAGGTATTACCCAGCGTTAAAGACATTGGAGCAGTTAGAACATGTACTGTTGCCTCGAGTAGGTCCATACACATGGTGCACGCAAATATCGTCCGACATACCGCGTCTCAGGCAGGACATACGCGACGCTTCCATGGCGGATCTTAGGGACTTCCTTGAGAACATACGCAAACTAAGTCCTCAGGTATGTTCAAATAAGCATTTATAAAGCTTAAAGATATTTTATATGTTCAAATTATTAATAAAGTTACTTTAACATAGATATTTTACGTATTTTATTATTATATGTTTAAGTATTCATGATTATTAGTAGGCAAACATTAAGAATGAAATATGAGCTTAAATAAATAGGATGTACACATTTATAATTATTTTCAGGTGGGAACAATGGCTTTGAAGCAAACTCAGGATATGCTTGGCAGGAGTTTGGCAAATATTGTCAAAAATAAAAAAGGTAGCTATTACAGTAATTTTTCAGATTGCTTAAAGCTTTGGCGCATTGTAAGTTTAAATACACCTCTTTGTAATATTATCATAACAACGAAGTCATTGTTTACTTTTCAGACAAAGCAACATTAGGTATCACAGCAAAAGAGAACACAGGACCACAGTGTCCGCACGAATTAGTCGATTTCAGCCCTTTGCACAGATGCCTGCACATTCACACTGTGTTGGGAGCCAAGAATGACTTCATACAGTATTATAGGTGAGGATAATTTTATGCATATTTATTTTGAAATCATGTCTTTAACCATGTTTTTAATAAAAAAAAATTGTTGATAGAAATGCCTTGTTTTCATAAAGTTAATGCTTATAATATTAGTTTGTTTTTATGCTAACAAGAAGATTGTCCAATCACTTTAAAAAATCATTAGTTTTCCTAAAACTTGTTTAAATGTCAAGATAAACAGTTTATCCTTTTGTCTCTGAGGATAGGCAACGGCATGGCTATGCCTGTGGCATTGCTTTAGTCCATGGGCTCATTAGTTTGCCTACTAAAGCAAAAATATAAAAATATGACAGATAGAAAATTACTTTGTTTTGGTAACAGTTCAGTAGAATAATAACATATAAACCTAATTTTAGATCTCAACGCAAACAACAAGCCCGTCTTGTCTTAATACCTGCATCAGCAAACCTTCACGACTCCATTCAGAGCGTGAAGAACTATCTGAACGCCGTGCTTGGTTTCTTCATACTAGAAGAGCATCTGCTAAGTGCTGGAGCAGGGCTGGTGTCGAAGGACTGGCTTTTGGAACTGTGGAGTATGTCAGTGACGAAAGTAGCTTCAACATTGAGGACAAATACATCACTGATCACCGATCCAACGTTGATGTTGAGCATCAAACATCAGATTATGTTGTTTATAAATACACTCAAGTAAGATATTTTTGTGACATATTATTATCTATATTAATATTATAAGATAAGAGGATAATATTCTGAGTTTTTTTGTTGGTTTGTAGGGGGTAATCTCTGGTACTACTGAAGCGATTTTGAAAATTCTTTCAATAATAGGAAGCTAACTACTGAGTGCTATAGACTTTATATTGGAAAATACAATGAGGGACCTTTATCTCAGAAAAAACTTTTATATGCGGGCAAAAGCTAATATTTATATAAATAGTTGTAGGAGTTGCTAAATTAATCAAAAATCAATAATTTGTCAAATACCACAAGAGTGTTACAAAAATATAAAATGTCAGTTCACATTATACAGGGTGTAACAAAAAGTTAATGTAATAAAACAACATGCAACAAAGATAATTTGTAGCACATTTCTAAAAGGGAACAATAGTAATAATTTAATATAGTTATAATTTCTTAAAAAAAAACATTTTGATGTTATATTTTCATAGTAACTGTTTTTTTTAGATGTTACGGTCTTCCGACGGATCCTCTACCAACACTGTTACAAGAGATGGCGGAACACTACACTGAAGTGTTGATGCAGAGATGGGTGGTTGTGTTTAGAGATATATTGGATAATGCTTCGTTTCTACCTATTGAGGTAAGATTAGCATTTAATGATATTTCGAATGTTTTAAATTGTCCTCAATGGTCGGGTGTTATGAAAGTAATTACTATTTCGTTGCAATTAGGTTGAAAATCAAGAGCAATACGATGGCGTGATGGACACATTTCCTTACGACGGTGAAGAATTGGAATCACAGCCGTTTCCGAGAAAGTAAGTACATATTATTTTTCAACATTTGTTTTTTACTGGAGCTATAGTTGCACATTATTTTTTTTGTTTAAATGTTGCTGTAAATAATAACTGCGCATGAGCATTCACTGTTTGTATATAATACTACACATTGCAATTTTAAAAGAAATTAGAAGTTTGCTAGACATATGTTTATGTTTTGTGAATGAGTCCATCTGTCTCATTGCAGCAGTCAGTCTATAGGATCTTTAGTAAAATAAAATACTTTATTTATCACATAGGCGAACAAAGTTGCCCTTATGATGCGTCAAAACAATTTATTAGAATAATTATTATTATTTCTAAATAATACTTAAGATCACTTATATAACTACGGATATTTTAAATTAAGGATAAAAAATTCTATGGAATACAAGGCAAGGTAAAACAAAGTAGCCAGCTGGGTTGGCAGGTAGGGAGAAGTAAAAGAATAACGCGTCGCAATCCTCGCCAGTGCGGATATGAGCCCTAGCCTAGCTAACCTACCAGCCTTCCACTAGTTACCTAAGTGATTACCCGAAGAAGAAAGACAGAAAGAAACTCTGGGAGTAAGGTATGACATGTGCCATTTGGTTTTACTAGTAGTGGGTCTCGATTATGTGACAGTCTGCCTGGGTAGGTATCACCGCAATGTCTATTTCAGCCGCCAAGTAGCAGTGTGTAGTCACTTTTGTGTTCCGGTTTGAAGGACATCGTAGCCAGTGTAACTACAGGACATAAGACTTAACATCTCATGTCTCAGAATGGCGACCACAAGTGGAATACCAAACAATACTTTGTAATCCAAGGTGTTGGTGTTTCTATTTTTTATGGGCGGTCGTATCGCTTACCATCAGTCGAACGGCAAGCTCGTCTCGTCATTCAAAAAATAAAAAAAAATGTGTGCGCAGGTTCCCGTTCTCGTCGGTGGTGCCGGCGGTGTACGTGCAGGTGAAGGAGTTCATCTACGCGTGGCTGAAGTACTCGGCGGGCGTGGGGCTGGGCGGCGAGCGGCGCGCGGCGGCGGCGCGCCAGTCGGCGTCGCTGCTGCTGAGCCGCTCCTTCACCGGCTGCCTGTCCGCGCTGTTCCGCCGCCCGCTGCCGCTCGTGCAGCTCGTGCAGGTCAGCATAACTTACAAATACCATTCAGCTCTTTACTTTTGAGGGGTGAGCAGTGATGCTTCTCATAAACATGTCGCTAGCTATCTTAAGTTCCATGTAGGAGGTGAATTATATTTTTACTGATTTATACGAATTAGTATCTTTTATTACTCACAATTTATTAAATTTCAGTACTCAGTAATTTTTCATTGGTCAATTGTTATCAATTATTAGTGATGCTAGTTATACTGACCACTTTAATTATCCGTTAAATGTAAATTAAAACTTAATCAACTTAGAAACCTCATATCCTGACAATTATTTTAGCGATAATAAAAAAATTATCCTAGTAAAGTTCTTTTTCTTTCAATAATCTAACCTATTTGTCTAATGCCCACAGATAATAGTGGACACTCAGTATTTGGAGGACGCTACCGTGTGTTTGTATGAGTTCATCAGTAACATTACCGGATCAGAGCTCGTGACCACACAGGTAAGTCTATTCATTTCTATATATTATTATGTTTGTATAGATAGTTCTAAAAATCAGTATATCCAAGAAAACATGTCTAAATATACACAAAATAACACAAAGTTATTTATGATTTTTTTGTTGTTTTTTGTACTAGGATTTATAATAAATATTATAATTTTACGGCGATATGTTAAATCTGTACATAATATAAAACAAAGTCTCCTTTTCTGTCTGTCTGTATGTTATCGATTTTCTCAAAATCTACTGAACGGATTTTTATGAAATTTGGTTTGGAGATAGTTTAAGACCCTGGGAAGGTTATAGACTACTTTTTATCCCGGGAAAATATATAACGGGACTTTTATTCAGGAACACTCCTTCACGCGGGCGTAACCGCAGGCAAAAGCTGGTTAATAAAAAATTTAAAAAAAATGCGGCATAAACGGCTGTACCTTTTGATTGCGTTGGCTTAGAAGTTTGATTTTTTCACAGCTCCAAGGGACAGTAGACCTGAGTATTTGATATAAATTTCAGCTAAATACCTCCACGCGTTCCTGAGAAAAAGGGTCTTGACAGATGAACGGACGGACAACAAAGTGATCCTAATAAGGGTTCCGTTTCTTCATTTCGAGGTACGGAACCCTAAACATATTGACGAAGCAGCCGAGGCAATATACTTTTTCTTTTTATCGTAGGCCGCTGGGAGCATGTTCCAAGCGGCGCGAGACGACGCCGAGCAACAGATCTGCGACAAACTCGAGAAAAAAGTCGACGAGTTTCTCGACTTGGAGAATTATGACTGGCTTTTGGGTAATGTTCACAAAAAATATATATCATCACGCTGTTTCCCCTTTTCAAGGGTGAGCTGAGGTTTGAGCATTTCGTGAGCTCTATGACGTAATGTAATTGGAAGTAGATACGCAAAAAGGATCCAGCCCATAAAATGACACTTTTGAAATAGTTAAGATTGAAGTTTAAATCGTATTTTTGCTTATTGATATTCTATATTTTGTTAATTAGTACATTTTGACTAAGATATTTTTATGAATGGAAAATATAGACCTTATAGACTAGAACTAACTTGACATACTCGGCTCATTTTCGACCATACTGTTGGTTGGTTCCTTTTTGCGTATCTACGTCCAATTAAAAGATAGCCTATAGCTATTTACATATAAATATTTTTTATATGTTAATTTTTGAAATGATTATATTGTATACTATGGAGTGTTATAATACATAATAATATAATATAATACATAATCTTTTTTTTTATTTGCATATCGCAGTGGAGCCGACAGGGCTGGCGTCCTCATTCGTCACGGACATGTTGAGTTATCTCTCTGGAGTTCTGACCTCGCTGGAGCAACTGCCTGAGAGGGCAAGGTGAATGCATTTTTTGGGTACATTTATTTTGAATCATAATAATGTTTGATAGAATAATTGCGTCGACTGCCGAGGGGTAATCATTTCTCGATAGTCGACATTCTATTGGACCCCGTTTACCATAAGGTGTAGTGAGGTCACTTTACTCTGCACTTATAAAAAATCAAAATTAAAAATTAATTGTCATACCTCGAATGAAGCGGCGATAGCCTAGTTGGGTGTGGAACGGACTGCCAAGACGAATGTCTGCTGGTTCAAATCCCAAGGGCACACACCTCTGACTTTTCTAAAAAATCATGTGTGTATTCTTTGTGAATTTATCGTTCGCTTTAACGGTGAAGGAAAACATCGTGAGGAAACCTGCACATCTGAGAAGTTCTCTATAGGAATTTCGAAGGTGTGTGAAGTCTACCAATCCGCACTAGGCCAGCGTGGTGGAGTAAGGCCTAATCCCTCTCAGTAGTAGAGGAGGCCCGTGCTCAGCAGTGGGCAAGTATATAATACAGGGCTGATATTATTATTATTATTATACCTCGAATAATTCAAATTGATAGTGGTTAGTGAATTAAAAGATTATCTTCTACAAGTTATCTAATGCTACGTTTCAATCCATGATGCGTTTACACCAGCTCGAATATTTCGATTATTCTAAGATGCGACTTGCCGCAAGACCTGCAAGTAGCAAAGTTTGCCGTGAATTTTTGTGTGTTAATAATTGCAGAAGTCGACTTATGCGAGTTTTCTTACAAATCTAAACCTCACTTGAATCTTTAAAGAAATGTAAGCTACTTATGCCATACCACAAAACGCCTAGTCACCGCGTGGAAATATAAAGCCAACATAATAATGTTCAATCTGCAGAGTGGCAGCAGTCCGCGCGGCCACCAACCGCATCGCGACGCGCCTGCGCAACCTGCTGCTCGACCCCGCCGTCAAGCAGATCTCCTCCGGCGCGCTCAACCAGCTCAACCTCGACGTCATACAGTGCGAGCAGTTCGCCGCCGGCGAGCCAGTGCCTGGGCTGAAGGAGGGCGAGCTACTCGACCACTTCGCTAGCCTACGGTATGCTGGCTATGTAGATTTTAAGCCGTTAAAGCTATAATATACTTACTCACGGTAATTATTTACTCACGGTCGCCAGAATTATGCCGGCCCGCCTTTGCCAAACGAGACCTTTACTTCGATTTGTACCATGTGTACTGTTGACGCAACTACGTCGGGTACAAAGTATTCCTGCTAAAAAAAAGTTGTGGAGTAAACGAATTCTTGAGTGGAGACCACGGCTCGGCAAACGTAGTATAGGACGCCCTCCAGCTAGGTGGAGTGACGATCTGCGAAAGGTCGCTGGCAAGAACTGGATGCGACAGGCCGAAAACAGGGTAAAATGGCGCATATTGAGGGAGGCCTATGTCCAGCAGTGGACAAAGATATAGGCTGATGATGAAGAAAAAGTAACATAAAAATAAAAGCTGAAAATGTATTTCCTTCCACAGTCAATTACTAGACCTGATCACCGGCTGGGACTGGTCATCATACCTGCATGACGTCGGCATCGAAGGCGGCAAATACGCATTAGTAACACCCCGCGACGCCGCCACACTACTCGAGAAACTGAAAGAAGCTGAACAAAAATCATCCGTCTTCTCTGTTCTAAAGAAGAACGAGCGAGACAGACGAAAGTTGCTCGACACCGTCCTCAAACAATTGAAGCAACTACAGAGCCAAGACTCGTGAAGAACAGCCTACCAGAACCCATTGGCGCAGTGGTTGAACACCAAGCGTGGGGTTCTGGGCTCTATGCCCGGGGGACAGGGTTGCTTAATGTGTGTACCTTCGTTGTCAGGCGCGTATCGGAGATCGTCTTTGCAGAGTAATTAATTTTTCAAATACCCTTGTGGATTAAATTTATCACTTGATTTTAATTCCCAGGTAGATTAAATTGATAACCGATCTACGATGATACATATTGTATAATGAAATATAATATACATAATATTATTAGATAGGTTATGTAAAATCAAGTTTTCGATTGTGAATCGAATTATTATCAACCAGAAAGTCGAAAATCTGGTGCGACGTCGATGTTAATAACGAACCCAAACGCTTTTTATCGATCCCGAAAATGGCCCAATCAGAAGTAAGTTATTTATCATGCTTAATAATAATATTAACCCTGTATTATATACTGTCCCACTGTTGGACACGGGCCCCCTCTACTACTGAGAGGGATTAGGCCTTAGTCCACCACGCTGGCCTAGTGCGGATTGGTAGACTTCACACACCCTCAAAATTCCTGTAGAACTTCTCAGATATGCAGGTTTCCTCACGATGTTTTCCATCACCCTTAAAGCAAGCGATAAATCACAATTTAATATTTATTTTAACAAGCATACAAATGGCTTATTTTGATTGGTTCCAAAGGAAGATCGAATCGATAAGCTTTGGATTACTTATTGAAATCGGCCGTAAAATTATTCGCTGTTATTGTTTCTTATTATGGAATGTTACTACAGAGGGTCTACTTCGAAAAACGAAATCCGTAGTTTCGGATGACGGATCGCACGTTTTGTTACTACGAAGTGTTACGCATACGACGATTAATCCGATCGGTTCATCGCAATATTTCAGACATGGAATTTGAAGAATTTATAGCCTTTCGCCATCCCTTTTTAAACTATCTGCGAGGTTAAAGTTACACTGCTTTCTCCAAAAAAAAAAAAAAAATAAATACGGGGAATTCATAGGTTCTGTAGCTTACCTTAGTGGTAGGCCACTAAACTAAGCTACAAAACGGTGACGGATCCGAAGTAATTTGGTAGTAAAGTTAAATCCGAAGTTCGACGTTTCTTCGTTTCGGACCGATGTTTGGATGTTCGTTTTTCGAAGTAGGCCCTTAGACATCGGGACGTAAAAGTTAAAATAATATCGCGAAGTCTTTTTCCACCGATATAGCATAGTCTCAGCCAAGAGCGTCGTCAACCAATGGCCCAGGGAGGGCAAGTTGATATGGAGAATTAGAAAAGTATGAATTGTAGGTAAAGTCGAATGCACATGTTCCTCCCCAACTTTAACAATAACATAGGGCAGAGCGTAATTGAGCGTACGGAATATTACGAATGGAATTGGTGAATTCATTCGAGTTTTAGAACCTCTAGGGGGGGGGGGGGGTCAGCTGCCCCTCGCTGTCCCCCCTTGGCGACGCCCCTGGTTTTAGCATAGAACCAATATTTAATATTGTCACGATCCCATTGCAATATTGTAACTTGGAATGTAATTTTTGTATGTAATCAAAAATCGTATACTATAATAGAGGAACTATTTTTATTATAAAATATGTTATAAACGCTACTGAATATAATGCAATAAGGCTTGTAGAATCTTACTAAACAGGGACTTTTTTGTTTTTAATTTATTGCATCCAATTTTATGAAATGAAATGATTTCTAATCCATACTAGTTAATATTGTTAGTGGGGATAAAGTAAAGAAATTTTGGAATTAAATAAATAGTTGTGGAGATGACTTACCTCTTTACATCCAAACATACAAACTTCACCACATTTATATGAATTGTATATAGTTAAAAGTATTATATTTTGCCTATTTACATTGAAGCGTCCTTTCCGCGTTCAGCTTAATCAATTTTCATTATATATGGCGATGTAGGGCTAATATTTAATTAATTTTCGGGAAAAGAAGGCTTTCTATGTTCCAAAGATATCAGCTTTGATTTGACAACACGCTGGGGGTTTAGCACCCATGACACCTTCCTGAATCCGCACCTGCATTATAGTTTATACGACCTGAATCAATAAGTAAATATCATTGTACAATATGCTTAGCCGTGTAGTGATAGAAGAGCATTTATTGAAATACAGTATAGAATATAGATGTTATTTATTCACCACTGAAATAAATTATTTTGTATACAGACTGATTTTTATTTCAATTGTCCCTGGGTACTCGTGGAAATTTCAATACGATGTCTATAGTTAATGAATGTCGCTAACAGGGCTTTCTTAACCATATTGGGCGCAAGAAGTTGTAGACACCTTCAAAAGGTATTCATACGCTATTATACTGAATACTTTTGTATTAAAAATGTACTGTATATATTATTTAATGGTAACCCTAATTAAAAAAAAAGTTTAAATAAGCTTAAAAAAAAATGCAATTTCCCTGTCATACTTTTTCCAAACTTAGAGGAATTTCTAATTTTTTGGTAAGGCCAGAGGTAGGCCCAACGATGTATTGTTTTTTGTTTCTTTTTAATGCGTACCGGCAAAGTGACCCAACTACACCTGATGGTAAGTGGAGTGAGGTCCAATAGAATGTCGACTGACGAGAGATGATTACCACTAGATAGTCGACACAAATATGCCGGCCTGTTAGAACCGGATAATGTAGGCTATTATTCAACTACCTATTTACAGTCATGAATGAGGTTTCACACACACATAGACGCAGAGGCGCAACTAGGGCACCCTCTTTTCGCCAAGTGTGTTGCGTCACATGGTGTGATAGGGTGCGAGCCTATCGCCGTATCGGGCAAAAAAACCAGACTTCGGGCTGATGTGAGCAGAAAAACCCAAATATCATTTTATCTGATCCGGGATTCGAACCCAAGACCTCAGAGCCCTGCCGTACCGCGCATGCAGTACAACTGCGCCATCGAGGCAGTCCTTCAGGAATTCGGAATTTCATCATACACATATCACTAAACGTGTTTATAAAGTAGAGTTCATAAAGAGCATACAATGAGTTGATTGTGCAATCTATCTCGATCGATAGATCGTATCGGAGATTATCGATTGACACGTGCGGTGGTCTGAACAAGGCTGCCGGCTGACAACCTTAGCTCAAAACATTGGCATACCTTTTAGCCATTGGAATCTAAATTTTCGGACCAGAGGAGCAAATCAATTATTTCTTGATAACGATAGAAACTGTGGGAGAAAAAAAATGTTTTATGTTCCCTAATTTACTTGTACATAGACTGTATGTCAACTTGGTTAAAGAGAAAGATTTAAAAACACATGCTACGCCTATATACCCTAGGGGGCTTGCAAAGTTTAATTTGCACCTTAAGGAACACACTTCGCAAAAAATGGGGGTTGATAGTGAGCAGAAGAAACCAAATATCACTTTGCTCGATTCGGGATTCGAACTCGGGAGCTCAAAGCAGTGATCGTATCGTGCCATTGACGTATCACGCACTCAATATAACTACGCTGAGGTACTGAGGCAGTTTTTCAGTCGAGTAAGGCCATACAAAGTTTTAGGGTATTAGCTATATGTGCCAACATACCCTATATTTCCAGATCCTTTTTTTATTTCCAATTTATATCTACTTTTTATCATATTATTACTATACATAAGACACATTTCTAACAGCTAGGTACATATTAAGTCAGTCATACTAAAGCACCCAGCACAATAACACACATGACAATAGTAAGATTAAGCCATGTTACAATTAATATCGGACGTAAGCCTGTGCCGTACGTCTAATATGAATAATGGTGGCGTCTCGAATGCAGAATGTTATCAGATACGACCTTGTGATGTCGTGACTCGCCCACACGAACGTTGCAATCAACAAAATTAACTCACTTCATTTATTAAGAGCTAAATTCGCGATACTCATCTGTCCACTCCTTGCTATTTCAATAGGCATTCTAATCTTTTAGGCTTTTAAATTGATCATTGGTTAACCGGTTCATTTTAATGACTCATTTAATTTTGAAACGAAACGGTGATTTAGTTCTTAGACAGGTTCAAGTACCTAATTTATCTATTACCCAGGCCTGGAAATGGACTTGGGACTTTGCGACATGAATAAAACTTCTTTTTAGGTAGTTTCATAGTAAGTTAATCGTAATAGGTACAGTAAATGACATTAACTATTTAAAGGGGCTCTTAATTTAAAACTTTGAATGTTATTTTCAGAAATTTGTTGTTTGAAACCTGAAGCTTTAGAGTTTGTTATTGATTTATTTAAAAAATTACGCTCAGGAGTAAAATATTAGCCTCATTATGAATTACTAAGCGCTAGTATTACTTGCATTTTAAATAAATTATACATAATATATTTATGCACAATCATTGTGATTTTAATCAAAATTTGTAGAAAAAAATATATATTACCTACTGTATTATATTCAATGGGTATATTTATTTTATATTTTGGATTTTTTAAATTTAGGTAACATATCTTTAAAAGCCTCTACTTATATCATAGACTGATTGCATCTCTTATCGACTTAAAATGTCGTCGATAAAAATCTTTTTTCTATAAATGATCGACACTGTCGAAACGTGAAATATTGAACCCTTGCCGGATACTGATTGAGTCAGACTGCAATGTTTAATATCCAGGTGCATTTTGTGAATGCGTTGTAGTTTCAAATAAGGATATTTGTAAAAGTTTCGATTTTAGATTTAATTACCTTACAAATAAGAATTAATACAGAAACTTTATAAAATAGAACTGTATTAAATTGGAACTACTGAGCCTTGAACATTATACACCTGTAAATGAATTTAATTTTTGGTATGTATTGTTTAGAACGGAATATTTAAAAAATGCTATAATCAAAAATTCGGTACTGGACCTCCTATTTCAACCTAGACATTGAACAAAAGTTCGTATCATACGAACTCCTCGCTGCGAATACACAGCTTCTCTCAGAACTGCCTCAGATATTTTCAAGGTCCATCCGCCCACATCCGTATACACTCGTACTCGTGGGAACATTAACTTATTGTATGATGTATTTATAACAACATGCTAATAACAACGTGAGACGTTTAACCTGAACTACTATGTTATACTTCATACGACCTCTTTGGTTTAATGACAGTGTACTTGAATTGAAAGGTTTTTAGTTCTGTTCGCGGTTTCGAGAATGAATTAGTAATTGATTGTTTTTATTGGAATAATATATAAGTGTATTAAGTTTATTTGGTATGAAGTTTATGAAAAAACAGACCCGATTTTTTTAGAATCGGTATTTGCACCCATTTATATTTGTAGTTGTAATCACACTTGGCCCAGTTTATATTTATAATCACATATCACGCAATTATCTCCGAAGGGGTATGCAGAGGCGCCACCACCACCCAGTTTTGCCAAGTGTGTTTTGTCTCATGTGATATGGGGTGAATCTATAGCTATATCGGTCACAAATTCTAGACTCCGGTCTGATACTTAGCAAAAAAACTGAAATATTACTTTCCCCGACTAGGAAACCAAACCCAGGACCTTAGAGCGCTGCCGTACTGCGCATACAGTACAACTACGCCACGGAGGCAGTCTGACATTTGTAATCAGACCTAAATTACAGAAGAGGTATACTTATAGTAGTGTGGTGGTCTAGACACGGCGGTGAGCCTTTGCCCACCTCTCTGTGCATAAAAAGTGTATTATTATAAGGCATATGCGCGTAGGCATGCAGCTTTTGATCCATGGGGGTGAATCCATTCCTTGTTAATTTTAATCTAAGTAAAATTCCTAATCCAAGAGTTTCTTTTTAATTTTATATGATGTACAGTACGTAGACACACTAAATTCAAGGGAGAGAAGACTCTTCCCTGCCCTGCAAAAGGTCCCGTTCCCAGAACAAAAGCGTGGCAATAATTCCAAGCTCTATATAAATTTATAGGAAGTAGTTAGCGACAGGCACAGCGTGGCATTAATATCTGCAAAGTTGAAACTTAGTCTACGTAATGGGTAATCTATGTGGGCATTGCATTTTATGTATATTCTCTGACTCATTGTATCCGGAAGACAACAAACTGAATGAAGTAATTCAACCAATTTATACCAGTGTTTATAAAAGCATTCAGTTAATTACTCGATGCCCGAGCTCTACCGACAATTAAAAACATAAGATAATTAAAAATACCATATCTTTAAATGAATTGTATATATCTCAAAGTAGTAAACAATGAATTTTGTAAAAAGGTTTAGATGCAGCATCTACTGCACTCGGCTTTTAAGAACGTCACATTATCGCAGACATAAGTAA
>NC_051126.1:20205-38292 GCF_014839805.1 Manduca sexta | reverse complement strand
GCAATTATGCAATGTTGACGAGGGTGCCTCTGAAGTTTTGAAGATATAACGTCAATTGTGATGGCGTACAACACTTCATGGAATTTCAAGGGTAAACGATACCATTCTTAAACTGAAGCAGTGGTTTTAAGGCATTAAAATGAGTACACTGTACCTAATAGTAAGCGGGATGGGGTTCATACAGAAGGTCTACTGACGAGAGATTACATCTTGCTAGACGACACAACTATGCCGGCCTGATTGATACAGATAATCATAGGCTGACCCTGGAACGTGGCACACTTAGATGGGCTATAATGGTATGCTGATCGCTATTTAGGGGGATACAAAATATCCTACTACCAGCAAAAGGTGTTATTATAATGATAAGTAATACGCAAAAGTATCTAGGGAACTTGTGTCTAAAATTAAAATAGATTCGTCCTCACATCATGGAACGATAAATAAGCTTTGGAAAAAATGAGGGTACTAGTTGGATCTCTACTTACACCTACAGGAATAAATGAATGATTTGTAAGTTACCCACACACCACTCGATTTTTTTTGTACCGATCATCACATTAGTTTTCAGTAATACATATGAAGTACTTAATAAGTGTAAGTACCCGAGTACTTTGCATAATATCTTCCTTAAACAGTTCCAATAAGTTCTAAATTATGCAAATCGTTTCTGATAAAGTAAGCCTTAAACGGCGCTCTGATAAAAAAAATATCATCAATCGTCACTGTTGTTCAATACAAATACAATACTTCTTTTTCTTTACAACAAATAATGTGTCATTTACAGAACAATGTATTAAGTTATAACAATAATTTAAACTTACACGAGAATAACGGTTTTTTGATTTATTACTTGCAAATCTTTTGTTACCGATAATGATACGTTCATAGACGTCGACACATCACAAGAAAATCATATTTACTTTACGAGCTTTATTTGCAATATCCTCTTATATTAACAATGGACCATGATTATTATTGCTTTTGCTGTTGACATGGTTTGGTCCAAGGCGGTAGCGTCCTTGCGGCTTGCGATCCATATATTAGACGACGAGTTAACGTGTATGTGCGATGTAACTTCAATGATGGATTTGTGGTGTAAACATATTAGGGACGTCTTATTACGTGCCACAAATTAAGATCACAACGTGTTTATGGTTGTTAACTACCGCTTGTTAGTGTTGAATGGCTATAAGGCAGTTAATTGTTAAGCATTTGGTTGCGGTTAAGAACTTTTTGATTCAATTTTGTGAAGATCTTTTTTAGTTTCCTAATACGTAAGCCACGATGTAGACACTTGTCTAGACGGTTTGCAGAAGCCACAACTATCTGATATAATTATAAGTGCTTGGGCATTTGATCACTGAATATCAGGTCAACCATATTACAAAAATAGATTACATTTTCTTCAGTACATTAAAATAAGAAAATTTACTCCATTACAGAACGGATCGTAGATATTAGATCACAAAATTTACAAAGCGTGTTCGCGTAATACTCTAAACCGCAAGGCGTGGAGTTCAGAAGACGTGCAATAATGAAAGGCCTGACGCATCGGACACGTGCTGCGAGCGAATTGACGGAAAGTGCCAATTTAGCACCCGCCCACGAGACCAGCCGGGTCGGACCGAGCTGGTTATAGCCTGACACCACTGTCTTCGGATACTACGTTCACTACACATTGCAATTATGTCATAGACGCGTGAAATTATGCCGTTAGTTCTTTAACTTCGGGTGGATTGTTGCAGTAATCTAGTAGGCTATCTGGGTACAATTTTTTAAGAATAAAATTGGCTGTACTCGACTGTAATTATACGCTTTGTTACTGAGGCATACTATCGGTGAAAGTACTGCATTTTGTGAAACCTTACGCACTGAACTCTTCGGAGGGACATCGTAAAAGAGATACTGCTCAGTGTGTACTGTACAATCGAACATTGACAACAAATGAATCATGTTAATATCCTGATCGGATTTTATGTTTCTTGTATTTTAAACTAGCTTTTGCCTGCGTCTCCGCTCACGTGATATAGTTTTTCCAAGTGATAAAAGTGGCCTATAACACTCAGGAGTAACGTAGCTTACTATTAGTTTAAAACATCTAAATCGGTTCAGTAGTTCCTGAAACTAGCGCGTGCTAATCTCAAGAATTACTAAACCGATGTGAAATTCTTTGAGATTAAACAAACAGTTAAAACAAACAATTCAGCTATACATATAAGTATAGATATGTAGTTTCGAGATACCAGTACTGTTCGGCTCAAAACAACAGCCCGACACTTAAATACACAAAAAAATATACACATATTTATTGTAGTAAGTACCTAAAAACAGAATATAGAATTGTTTACATAGTTTAGATAAAAACAGACATTTAACGATTCAGAACTTACGGTTAGTTGAAATCTGCGTCAATAAATCGTTTAGAACTCAGCTTTATGTTCAGCCTTTAATAAAACTTTATAAATAGAGTTCAATTCATTTTAGGGACATGGCTTATTGATGTTTCAGCACCGCAAAGTTACTACACTACTTTGACACGTGGAGGATGCTTGTAATGCATTTGGATATCAATTTTCCTTATAACTGCAGAATTATTATGAAATTTATATAAAGAACATCCATTTTTAAACTTAATAATTATTATTATTAGCCCAAAATAATACTATAGTTACAAATTACCAAAAACACATTAGGTCGCAACTAGTCCAAAAACGTAAATTTGTGTTTTAACTAAGCATAGCGTTGCGAATTTTTTATAACTAAGACTGATAATGTTTAGTGATTCATCCCTTCGCTACTGATTCAAGTTATAGAATTAACATTTAAACCCATTTCGACTTGTTATTAATTAACTTTATTGTTTTAATTCGAGGCGAAAAAAAAATCAACTGGACCAGACGATTTTATTATCATTTGTTATCAGGCAAGCAGTTTGGTTTTGGTGGTTTGGTTTCACTTCCTAACAAAATATTTGTCAAGTTTCTTTTTAACCCGTTCACATTTTCCGCTGTGAACTCTGTAACGACAATGAAACACGGGAGCTAGCGGCTGACTGATTTATTAATTGCAAAAACTAACCTACCCTCCACCGTATGAATATTATGCATATAATATAAAGATCGGTACATCATCTCCCCTCTAAATTAAGTAATCACTTAATAATAATTAAATTAATTAATGACTAAACTATTTTATCAGTTCGAGCCTGTGCTCGCTGAACTCGACGATATGCACGCAACGCTCGTGCCGACGCGCCGGGCGGCATGGCTGGTGACGGCGGCGTGGCTGGCGGCGATGGGTCGCCGGGCCGAAATCCCGCCGCTGACTTTTCCACATCCGTATCGCCCGACGCATCCTTTAACACTTCTGTGGTCTCCTTGCCGACCTCAAGTGCTTCTGTATTTTCATTGGTTTCGATTGGCGTTATACTCGTACGGGATAATGAATGACGATTTTTTTCTTGTCCCACCGGCATTAGTTGGTCAACGTGTCTTCGCCACTCAACACCTCTCCCCATATCGACTTTATATGAAACTGGACCTGTTTGCTTTACGACGGTCCCCGGGGACCATTTACCCCCTCTAGTAGAATAATCACGCGCCAGAACAGCAGTGCCTGTTGTAATACTTCGCGCGGTTCCACCCAGTGACTTTATTTGCCGTTGTTGTGCATCGCGCACGTTGACCGACACGTCCGGTCGAAGAGCGTTAAGTCGACAGCGTAGGCGCCGCCTTTGTAACGCCATGGCTGGGGACACACCGGTAGTGGCGTGTTCACAATTTCGATATTGTAATAAGAATTTGCTTAGAGCCGTGGCGACGTCTGCGCCCTCATGTAATGCTCTCTTTATCGCTTTTTTGACTGATTTAACTGCGTTTTCCGCCGCATCGTTCCCTTGGGGTCGGTAAGGAGCCGTAGTTACATGTTGAATTCTATTGTTTTTACAAAAAGACTTAAATTCCTCGGAAAAAAATGGCGGGCCATTATCGGTAACCAATTGTGTCGGCAACCCGAACCTAGCAAAAATATCTCTAAAAACCGCAATCGTTGAACGGGCATCCGTACCTCGCATGCGTATTGCCTCGATCCACTTGGAATGTGCATCTACTAGGATAAGATATCTTTGACCCCGCAATCGGCGAAATCCGCATGGATCCTATGCCACGGATGAAGTGGATACTCCCAGGGATGGAGCGGTGCATGTGGCGGTGCGTCTCGCACCACGCGACACGCCCTCGCAGCTGCGACATATCTCCTCGATATCTTTATCCAAGTTAGGCCAATACACATAATTTCTTGATAAGTTTTTCATTTTATTTGTACCCAAATGCCCTTCGTGAATTTCCTTCAAAACATTTTTTTGCAAAGTAAGCGGTATAACAATTCCATATTGGTATATAAGACAACCCAACTCTTCAAATAAATCTTGTTTCCTACAAAAATATGGCTTTTCGTCGTCACAACCCGGTACCGACGGCCAACCAAAATTAACATAACTTTTAATTTTATTTAATAATAAATCCTTTTCGGTTTCTTTTGCGATATCCTTAAAGTTAATCGGGATAGAATCTTCTATTATATTTAAATACTGACAATTAAACTCTCCGGAACCTTCTAAACGGCCCTCCTGAGGTAACGGTAATCGCGACAAGGCATCAGCTGGACCGTTGTCTATAGATCGTACAAATTCCACTTTGAAGTCGTATGCCGCCAGGCGCGCGGCCCACCGCTGCAATCGACTAGCAGCGGTCTGTGGAATTCCACCCTTAGCTCCGAATATATGTGTCAAGGGCTGGTGGTCAGTACGCAGTATAAATTTCCTGCCGAACAGATACTGATGATGTTTTGTAACACCAAACAGTATCGCGAGCGCTTCCTTATCGAGTTGACTATAATTGCGCTCGGGCGCGCTAAGCGTGCGCGACGCGCAGCAAAGTGGGCGCTCCGAGCCATTCGGATAGCGATGCGCGAGTACGGCGCCGAGCCCGTACGCACTGCTATCTACAGACAGCACCAGCGGCAGTCCCTCCTCATAATGCGCTAACACACGATCACTCAGGAGAGCCGCCTTAGCTTGCTTAAATGATTTTTCGCAATCCGAATTCCATTTCCAGTCCACCGTTTTGTTTAATAAGTTATGTAACGGATATAATAATGTACTTAAATTTTTAATAAATTTTCCATAGTAATTTAACATTCCCAAAAAACTTTTGAGTTGCGTAACATTCTCCGGTCGTGGCGCACTGGAAATGGCTTCCAGCTTTGCCGGATCTGGTCTTAACCCGTTTTTATCAATAATAAAACCTATATATTTGACACTCTCTTGTAAAAAACTGCATTTACTCAATTTTACTGTCAAACCCGTGTCGCGCAACCGCTCGAGTACAGCTTTCAGATTTCTAATATGGGAAGTTCTGTCTACGCCCGTGACGCAAATATCATCCAAGAATACTACACAATTTGGAATGCCGCGTAGTGTCTGTTCCATAATTTTCTGAAACTTTTCGGGTATACAAGAAAGACCGTATGGGGTACGCCGATACGCAAATGTCCCTATGTGTGTTGTGATGGCAGTATAAAGCTGCGAATCATCCGTTAATAAACATTGTTCGTAAGCATGTCTAAGGTCGATTTTAATAAATTCTTTCCCGCCACTGAGCTTTGCAAATAATTCCTCAATTCGCGGTAATGGGTAAAAATCGCGTTTCAGTTTCGGATTTATGATTATCTTATAATCACCGCAAATTCTGATTTCGCCATTCTTTTTCACTACCGGAACAATCGGCGTCCCGTAATCCGCGTAGTCGAGTTTGTAAATGGAGCCGTCCGCCTCAAGCCGGCGCAGCTCAGCCTCGACCCGTCCGCGCAGCGCGAGCGGCACGGGCCGCGCGCGCACATACACAGGTTCATTGTCTTTTAGCTGCAATCGAATGGTTTGCTTACATGTACCTAGCTTGTCCGTAAATACTTCCGGAAATTCCAGACATAGGCGGTTCACGAATCCATCGGCGGTCATAGTGTGGAGATTAATTTGGGTGACTTTTAGAGCCCGTAGCCAATCCCTACCCATTATAGGCCGTGCTCCCCTTTTAATCACATATAACCGTAAAGCATTCGCGGAAACGTTTCGTAGTCTCGCATTTACTTCGATATAACCCAGCGATTCGATTCGTGATCCGGAATAACTACGTAACATTATATTATCAACTAACAGAGACTTATAACTAAACATGCGTTTAAACATTTCTTCACTGATGGCCGATATACGACTACCCGTATCGACTTCGCACTCCACGTCGTAACTGTCAATGACCACTTTAATAAAATAAGGTTTGTTACCTTTGGTCGCCACGTCTAAGTTGAACAAAACGTCATCAGATTCATTTTCACTTGCACTACTGCTAACATAATTTTGTCGACTGTCCCTATGGCCACCACTGCCACGCACCATTTTGCACATCACTTTTAAATGCCCTCTTTTGTTACACTGATCACAATTATAATGCATGTACCGGCACCGATCCGGCCGATGCGCCTTCCCACATCGCCAGCAGGCCTGCGCCGGCGCCAAGCTGGCGGCGCGCTGTTCGCCGCGGCTGCCCGGCCCGCGCCCGCCGCCTCCACGTGCATAGTGTACGCCTTCGCCCGCTTCGCCGCTCGCACCCGGGCTCGATGTTCAGCCCCGTTGTGCCGCTTACCTCCGCATGTTTTTCTGCGGCTTCCAGAGCCAGCGCCAACTCCACCGCTTCTTTATATTCAATTTTCTTCTCTGCGAATATTCTAGAACGCATAGCTTCACTCATCAGGCCTGACACGAATTGATCACGGAGATTTTCCTCCAGGGATGAACAAGTTTTACACTTTCCAAAGTTACATGTGGTAGCCAAGTGTTTTAATGCTTGTAGATATTCCATAAGAGACTCGCCAGTGTGTTGACGTCGCAACCTGAATACGTGGCGCTCCGCAATTTCCGACCGTTGTGGTTCCAAATGATCCGATACAAGTTTTACTAGTGCATCGTATGTCTTATCCTCCGAGAACTCAGGAGAACACAAGTCGCACATAAGCGAATATGTCGCCTCGCCGACGATTGTGATTAACATGGGCACTTTACGGTCGTCTTTGATGTCATTTAATAAAATATACTGATTTACTCGACGTGTGTAGGCTGGCCACTGTTTTGAGTTCAAATTAAATGGTTCCAACTTTCCAATAGGCATTTTAAAACACTGATATAATAAACACGATTAAATGCGTTAGAAAAAATATTCCGACCTCGTCGCCAATGTAACGACAATGAAACACGGGAGCTAGCGGCTGACTGATTTATTAATTGCAAAAACTAACCTACCCTCCACCGTATGAATATTATGCATATAATATAAAGATCGGTACAAACTCATCCTATGGGAGCTTGTTCCACGCTCTAACCACTCGATTTTTAATGTCAATATTTACGGTATTAAAGATTTTTGATAAAAATTAACACTTTTATTAATCTAAACAACTATAAATCATATTAAATTGTTTACCATTTCATTTATTGCATAATGTTTTATTTCCATTTCATTTAATTGACAGTATCTACATACATACATAAACATACATAACATCACGCATTTTATCCCCGAAGGGGTATGCAGAGGCGCAACTAGGGCACCCACTTTTCGCCAAGTATGCTCCGTCCCATGATGTGATAGGGGGCGAGCCTATCGCCATATCGGGCACAAATTCCAGACTCCGGGCTGATACTGAGCAGAAAAACCCAAATATCACTTTGCCCGACCCGGGATTCGAACCCAGGACCTCAGAGCGCTATTGTACCGGACGTGCAATACAACTACGCCACCGAGGCAGTCAGACATCAGACGAGTCAGACAGTATCTACTCATTATTATATACCTATTCACTGAATCTGTAATATTTTGGTAATACAGTGTTGTGTAAACTTTCCGTTCAATTAGTGTTTTTTTCATAAATGGCAACTGCATATATGTTACGTGTTAAAATTGCTATTATAGACTTCTAGAAGGAAAACGAGTTGCAATAATTTGCGCCATCGTACAAATTACCAACCAACGACAGATTTCAATAAATGACTCTAATTATTATCTTTGGATCACGGATATGGACCAATCAGTATACATCACTTTTTAATTACAAAAAAAGCGTTGTATGCTACTGTTACTACAAAATAAAAATACGATATCATAACATTATCTCTAGAAAATAACTTTTCAGGTTAAATGTTATATTGAGTCAATTCGTGTTTTCCGGTGTCGAATAGTCAGTTTACACAATTTTATACTGACATTTTTAACACCTCTTATTGATATTCATTACGTAATTGTCCCTTAGGGCCCTGCTACAGCTAAGCGCTGCGTGACCGGAGGCGCGGTGTGCGCCGCGGCGTGCGACGCGATTTGCGATGGTATGCCACAGCTTGACTAGTTGCGACCTAGGCGGCGCGGCGGCGTAAGCGGCAGACGTACGAGTATTTATAATTTTAAAAATGGCCCTTGAAAAGTGGCTGGCAGGTCTATTAAGTATTTTTTCTAATAAATTGTTCCATATTCATTATGAATGAATAACGCGCGATGAAAACAAAATATTTTGTGTCGGTTGCCGATGCCGCTCTGAGCTGTGGCCCGGTCGGTACTCGCTAGTACAATTTAATTTTGTTTCATTCGCTTATCGCGTCGCCCATCGCCGCGACGATTCTATCGATGTTCACCGCACCGCAGAGCGCATCGGAGTTCGCGTCGCCGGTGGCTGTGGCATACTTCATACAATTTCCTACATTTGTTTTCACAGCTTGTAGCTTGCCGCGCCGCAAAATCGCGTCGCGAGTAGCTGTGGCCAGAACGTTACGCACATTTAGTATTCATTTACACGACAATCTAATATGTAATCTGCATAGTATTTGTAACTAGGGATAATGTCCATTATTTAAGGTGGAATTTATGAAAAATTTCACTGTTCATTTACACATAATGGCTTTGTCATTTACATATAAACAAAAATTCCGGCCGAATATTTATAATGTCTTACCTCATTTTTACTTCCTCTTCTGGTAATTATAACTATTGGTGTGTAGTTCGTCGATATGCTTACAAATAAATAATTGAATTAAAATACCTGAATAATTGATTTCTTTATCCGAGAGATAGATACAAAATAGAGATAGGAATAATTTATTAATTTCTGCCGTTGCGTTGGTTTACAAATTTCATAATGAAACAATAACAATCTCGCGATGTTTTAATATAAACCACAATATCTTGCTAGTGGTAGGATATATTTCGTATCCGCCCGGATAGCGACCACCGTACACAACTTGTTATAACACACCATAGTGGCTCACGCAAGCGTGTCGCGTTCCGGGATCAGCCTGTGCATATCTGCTTAAAACAGGCCTACATAATTGTGTCGACTGGCGAGGGGTAATCATCTCTCGTCAGTTGACATTCTATTTGGACGCCACTTCACTTACTATTAGGTGCAGTAGGAACAATTTGCTATGCTCGTATAAAAAAAAAAAACTATGTGATCAAAGCATAACTCACCTATTTCCAGTGAAACATGCGGAATCACCACACAACTCAAACCTGGAGTCTTTGTAGCCCCAACCGTACCATTTCAGCAGATCTTGTCTGAAAAAACAAAAAAAAAATAATGACATTATTCACAAGGTCGCCTTGACTAAAAAAAGAGACTTTATAATTGTGAGAAATAATTTAATTTAGTTAATTTACAACTGAGTATGAGATTATTATTACTATATTATAATTATAAGAATTAGCGACATATTTTAAATCCTGACATTTACAGTAATATATAAAGAGGAAAAGTATGTGAGTTTGTTTGTAGGTTTGGAGGCGCTAATCTTTGGAACTAATGAAGCGATTTTGATAATTCTTCCACTAATAGGAAGCTACACTAACCCTGAATGCTATAGGCTATTTTTATCTTGGAACTTTTATTTTGCAAAACCTGTTTTACGCAGATGAACCCGCGAGCAAAACCTACTTTACAATAAAGATAATCGGATTTTCAAAATTAAAATTTTCAGCGAGAACCTGAATAAACAAAGTCTCTACATAAAATTTAATTATAGAAAGGAACTTTACGCACTGTAATTGCTTTATAATGATATAATTATTATGAATAATATCTGTTCCGGAATCCATACGAAACAATTTTGCCTGCGTAAAATGCAATTTTCAGACATAAATAGCGTAATATATGTATGTTTAAGACTTGGTCCACTCGTTTGCCAAATCTCAACAATACATAACACCTTCATCCCCGAAGGGGTAGGCAAAGGTGCAAGCAGGCACCCACTTTTCGCCTATTTTAGGTTTTCCCTCATAACATTATAAAAAGCAAGACTATTGCAATATCTGGTGCAATTTTCAGCCTCCGGGCTGACATTAAACGGAAAAACTAAATAGCGCTTTTCCCGACCTGGGATTTGAACGTGGGACGCTAACTCCGCCACCGAGGCAATCTCGTCCGTTCAATTTCTGCATTTAAGTAATGCAAGACACATTCAAATAACATAGGACTGTAACCTGGGCTGTCATACAAGCAAGTACGTAGGTCGGGGGCCCTATTCCGTCTACGAGGGCATATCCGTCTTTTTGCTATTACGGGCGTTCTAATCGAAGGACAGCTTTGATAGCCGTATAGATAAAAGCGCCGAAACATCCCCTATTACCTATACGACCTATGAAAATTGTCCTTTGATTAGAAATCCCGCAGTTGCCAAAAGACGGATTTGCCACCGTAGACGGAATAGGCCCCTGACCTTATTTCAGCTGTTTATTGCGGGATTACGATCTAATCCTTATAACCCAAAATCAAATTATCATATAGAGAAATTATCAAGTTATCTCTTTATTATATTATCATAGTATGTAAGTAATCAATTCCAGGAACACGATACTTATAAATTGGGTTAGTTGGTGTCTGTACATGATGTTTTATTTTCATCATATTTTATTTAATTTGCGACTCGCTCCAGCTTCGTACGGGTAGCAGTTCCGCTACATATGTTCATATGTAACTATATTTTTTCCTGTTGTACAAAACATTATCTATTCCATTATATGCAGCTGAATAGTTTGTTTGACGCCAATTTCGGGAAATACTGGTTCGAATTAAATAATTATTTTAGTGTTGGATAGCCCATGTATCGAGAAAGACTATAGACTAATATAACATCACGCTATGACTAATAGGATCGGAGCATTAATGGTAATAGTAGCAAAAATGATTTATATGCATTAAATCTTCCTCTTGAATCACTCCGTCCATTGATGAGTATATTAAATATCCGTTCGGTAGTTTTTAAGTTTATCGCGTTCAAGAAACAAGACAGACACGGCGGGTCACTTTGTAATACGCAAGATTGATTTCAATCATCGTACTAAATATATGACATAAAAGCATCTTAAAAACTTACCTGGCATCCTTTGTTAAAGACATAATGCACAATTGTTTTTATACCAGCAGTTATTTCTGAATGCATTGATGTAACGGATATCTCTTTATTTTAAGTATTTGTATTTGTATATGTTAGGGACGCCACGCGACATAGTTTTTGATTTCTCTTAGGTTGGAGATGACGCTTGACAATATTCACTCTAATCTCAGACCGTTTTACTTTTTGTTTTATTTAGTGCTATTTTGTTTCGATTTCAGCACCTTAATTGTAAACGTAAGCAATATTCAGACACTGTAGGTACTAGGTACTCTCTGTACTGTAGGTATATATTAGTACTAGCTTTTGCTGGCGGCTTCAGTCACATCAAAGAGCTTTCCGTGATAAAAGTCCCGCTATATATTTTCCCGGGATAGAAAGGAGCCTATTTCCTTCCCGGTGTTTCTATTACTTATTTATTTACTATTTTCATACAAAATTTCATCGAAAGCTGTTAGGTAGCTTTGAGTTTGTCGAGTTCAGTTAGGCAGTCCAATGCTGCGGGAGAGTTTGTTTTAATATATATTTTTTAAAACTTTTAAGAAAAATTTCGTCACAGACGATTGTTGCGTAACTTTAACCGTTTACGCAACGCACGCAACGGAAGTTCTCAAAAGGAATAAATTTTCATTAGTGTTGCGCTCCTACTGGTTATAGCGTGATGTTATATAGCCTATAGCCTTCCTCAATAAATGGGATATTGAATACTACAATATTTTTTTAATTCAAACCAATACTTCCTGAGATTAGCGCGCTCATGCAAACACAACTGTATTATAGTAAATATAATAGTATAGATTAGATATGTACAGATTATATGTATATTTTTGGTAATTCAAAATCTAATAGTGTATTTATCCTTATTTGAAAATAAATGTCAAATATAACTTGCATAAACGTAAGTACTATCGTATGTGTACGTATCAAATACACAATTATCAGTATTCAGTTATCTGTTGTAGGCAACGTGGTGGATTAGGGCAGGCAGTCAGTGGTAAAATTACCAACCCAATTCTACCAAACATTCGACAGATATAAGGCTATTTACAAACACTCAAAACACATAAGGCTGCCTCATACACATGCCTTTTTCTTTTTTTTTAGTACTTTGAATGACGAGACGAGCTTGCCGTTCGCCTTTTTTTTTTTTTTTTTTTTTTTGGTTTCGCGGAGAAAGTCCTTATTACTACCACCCAGCCTTCGTGGGGGGCGACTGAGCGGTTATGCTGGGGTAACCGTGCCTTACGGCCCGGCGTTGAGCCGCCCGGATTTGATGACGACCTTCGGGCGACCGCCGGGCCGAGTCCCTAACCCTATATACAACTTAAACCTATGCACGGCCTACCAGCTAAAACTCCGCGGTGGCCCTCTTCGGCGCATTAGGGACGGCTGCGGGCTTCCTCTGACGTTAAAGTGTCTAGTCTGCGACCGCAGCCGCCCCTGCGCGGTGCCGCCTTGCGGCCCGTCTCCTATGGGGGCTCAGAAGCCCGCGCACCGAAGGACGCCCTCGGCGTCTACGGCAGCGTGAGGCCAACTACACACACTGCCGTCCAACCCGGGGTTAACCGACAAATGTGCAAAGATGCACAGAAATGCACTAGGGCGGACAGCCCCTGCTGCCCGCCGACAACCCCCTTCGTGGCCCCTATTAGTCGCCTCTTACGACAGGCAGGGGATACCGTGGTGGAATTCTCCAAACGCCCCCATTCCACAGGGCGGAGCTTGCCGTTCGCCTGATGGTAAGCGATACGACTCCCCATAAACTGTAAAACACCATCCAACACCTTGAATTACAAAGTATTGTTTGGTACTCCTCAGCGCTCGCCATCCCGAGACATGAGATGTTAAGTCTTATTGTGTTGAGTAGTTACTCTGGCTTAGCTTTCTTACAATAAAGAGGCCAATGGGTCGCCTAATGGTAAAGAATCATCGAATCGTTACGAAAGTAGGAAGAAGACCGCTAATATCTTAAAGGTCCTTAAATCGTACAGCAAGCGAAGGTTTAGATATAATAATAATAATATCAGCCCTATATTATATACTTGCCCACTGCTGAGCACGGGCGTCCTCTACTACTGAGAGGGATTAGGCCTTAGTCCACCACGCTGGCCTAGTGCGGATTGGTAGACTTCACACATCTTCGAAATTCCTATAGAGAACTTCTCAGATGTGCAGGTTTCCTCACGATGTTTTCCTTCACCGTTAAAGCGAACGATAAATTCACAAAGAATACACACATGATTTTAGAAAATTCAGAGGTACACCCCATCTACCAAAATTCATATACATAACCCTTCAAAAAGCAGTCATCCTCAACACTTGTCGCATAGTGAGAAAATTTCTGCAGATGGACCACGATTAAGTTTCTTGTACCTTTCACACTATAAACAATATTTTACTTTATGTTGCTGCAGACTTGGCTTTGGTCCGTCCGCACCATGCAACCCGGTCTATAAGCCGAGATTCAGACATGATACAAAAATAATAATTTATAATAATAATAATTTATTTCCCACAAGTTTTAACAATAATAATTTAGTTCCCTGACTTCTGAGCTAGGTATAAACCTGTGTTTCAGAAGTCAGTGTCCCCAGAGGTGTGTGCCCTTGGGATTTAAACCTGCGGACATTTGTCTTGGCAGTCCGTTCCACACTCAACTAGCTATCGCCGCTCTGGTAAGTTCAGATAAGTGAACACTATTCCACAGCCAAGAAATTTTCAAAAACTTCAAAATAGATTTTATATATACGACGTCATAAGCACTATTTATAAATTTGTTTAGTCACAATTTAAAAATGTAAACATTCATTTCTTCCATATGCGAACTCCATTATCAGATAAAGGCGAGTAGGTACTTAGGCCTTGTAAATATTATTTCTTGTTAAAAATATGATACAATAGACACCGTCAGCGGAATATCGGTCAGCCGAGCGCTATCTAATCTCTTATCGTAATATTTCCCCACATTCTAAATCAACGTTTTGGAGTCACTGACTTCAAGTGTTTGAGTTTTATACCTATTTTTCGTAGGCAGGTGTATTTAGTTTGGATAATAAAATAAATTAAAAATTGAGTATTATATAGGTCTTAAAGCTGTTGTTCTATAATAGGTGTAGCGCGTTAAATAATTATACTCAATATAGACATACACCTTTAATCCCCGAAGGGGTAGGCAGACCCGCAACTCCCATTCGTTGTCATGTGCATTCACTATTCTGTCCCATGATGTGACAAGTGGCGAGCCTATTGCCATATCGGGCACAAATTCCAGACTCCGGGCTGATACTGAGTAATAAAAAGACCACTTTGCCCGACCCGGCGATCGAACTAGTAACCTTAGTTGTACTGTAATACACAACTACGTCAGCGATGCAAGCCTTACTTAATACAGAAAATAATAAACAAAAATAATAATTTCTTACTTCTAATATTGTGCCCCTTGCACCAGCATATTCTAAATGTTTATTAATGAAGCCGTCGAAAGAGAAGGTGGGCCAAGTATTCACCTGTCTATGAAAACCGAGAGTTCCATGTAAATACTAGCCCAGTCCAGATGAAACAAGTAAATTCTATTAACCAGAACAATGATCTGAGGAGTAACACGTAATGCCCAACATAATTTTATTTGTTTAACATATTTACGTTACTACTATGAAATTCAACGCCAAGAAATTATTACTTTATGTGCTATGTTTGTCTTTGTTAAAATATGGACACTGATCACATTGTTAAATTTTATTTCATTTTATACTGAGCCTTTATTTGAATAATAAATATCTATATATTATATAAATGAATCCCTATTTCCCTTGGTCACGCCATCACGCGCGAACGGCTGAACCGATTTCACATTTTTTTGTGTGGGGTTTGTTCTTGTCAGGAGAAGGTTCTTATGAAAGAAAAATTTAAAAAATTGCGCGCAAAATTTGGAAATTTAAGAAAACTTAACGACAATATTAATTTTACATAACTGTAAATGGTTTGAAATAACTGTCAGCGATCGACAGAATGCGCGCGTGCATATATAGTTAAGACAGGACAACGTCTGTCGGGTCAACTAGTTTTCAATAAAAATCCCGAATTATAAAACCTTTTGTTCAAACAATCCGTCCATTGATGAAAATTCGTTAAATATCTTTTACAATTTTCAGACAGATACGGGAGGGGAGACTTTGTATTATAATATGTAAGGATATAATAGATCGTTCATACATAAACTCCATAGCTAGTACAAAAGCAGAAGAGATTGGTTTTATTTCCTTATATATTTCCTAAACCTTATATATTTATCACATAGGCGAACAAATTTGCACTAATGTAGGTCAGTAGTCCTGGAGATCAAAGCCATATAATATTTCCTATTGGTCAAAAAATTATTAAAACTAATGTTTAATACAACCCCTATGTGCGGCAAAACTACTTTTAATATTAACGGAGGAACTAGTCTATCCATGTGCCAAATTTTATCCAAATCCATCCAGCAATTCGTGCGTTAACTGCTATATATACATTAAGAGAATGAACAACTCATGTCTCATGATAGACGTGGGGTGTCACGCTGAGGTTTGTAGTAACAAGTCCTAGATGATATTGCCATTGTTTATTGGTAGTTGTGACGTTTACTATAAGACGAGCAACTTGCTTGTCTTCTTGATCAGTTGACGAAGTTAAATCAAAGTTTAATTGCAAATAAAACTAAACAGATTGATTATAATACGAGTTCATTTCGCTTCCATCAATTTATATGTATTTTTGTTACACACAAGGAAAATATAGAATGCGATAATTAAAACTGTTGGTCCAATTACTTTGGCATTTTTATTTACTTGCCTACAAATCAACACTAAACAGTATTTTATATTGTAGTTATTTTACGTGCATTATGAAATTTGGTGTCCAAGCGGTGAAGTCCGACGAGTCTCAGGAAACACTAATTTGTCTATATCCCGCAACGAAATTAATCAAATAGGAAGACAGAGAGCAGTTGGTTATATTGTAAGGCTTGTTAGACTTTCATGCCTGTTTTTATGGAGAATGTATATATTTGCGCGTTATATACATCACATAATGTTAACAAGGAAGCAACAAGGCGTGCGTATAATTGTATCAGAGTTTAGGTCTATTTTTGGCCGTAAGTAATGACGAGATGAATGATACAACTCGCGTGGCGATAACGTGGGTTATGGCTACATTGCATTAGATGTGTCAGAAGCGTGATGTAGCTAGTCCTTTATTTATGTACTTGTTAAGATATAATTAAAGAGCCCGTTCTACTAGAATCTAAGGTCTCTAAACGGAATTAACAGCTTTGCTGTTGCGATTTGCGTTCAGTAAGATTGTTGGGAGAAAATATTAGTTTATTGTAGGTTGGCAATGGCATCACGATTTTAATTTTTTTTTCGTGTACTTAAGTATACTATTTGTAGGTTGGCAATCACATCACGATTTTCTACTTCTTTCGGTTAACTATACTATTGTTTATTGATACTCGATATTTATCTGAATTCTGCTACATCCAAGGTCAAGGATAAAGACTAGATACCTTTTATGTTAAATTTGTCTATGCCATTGTGAATAAAATTAATATCCTAGTTAATAATGCATGATTAAGATATCAAATTATCACTTTGCGTCGCATGGTGCTTTCTAATTATGTTGTCTTCTGGGATCTGACCCCAGGACATTATACGGAAGAGCATGCAAAACTCAAGTAAAAATCCATTAGATTTAATTGTATTGACAGTTTGTTACTCAGAAAGTTTCTTAAGCCTTATATTTTTACAATTACATAATGACTTTAATAATATTTCAATTATTTTGATCGTTTCACTTTAGTTTTGAAATATCTTCTTAGGGCCTATGCACACGGTGTATTTTTGACGCTCCGACGACGCGACGTGCAGATGCGCTAACTAGTCCATTCGAAAGGTTACATTTTTAGGGCTTACCTTGCGTTTTTAGAGGACACAATTTTATTTTTTGAAGTGTAGGGGGTCAGTATAAAGCTAAAACCAAATTTTATTTGTCGTAGAATTATAAATAAAAAGTTATAAGCGAAAATGTTAAGAAATTCAATGTTAAGCAATGTCCATTGCAACATCATCAGAACGTGTGTTATAAGGTTCATAATACTTTTTTGTACTCTCATAACGTACAACACAAACCCGCGGTTGTCGGCTTGTTCGCGAATTACTTGGATCCTGAATCGCTTTGGCACAGATGAAGCAATCGTTCCTAAAACTATTTTTACGAACTGTTTCGAAAGTAACTGTACATATTGCGTATTATTGTTATTACGTGGACAATCAAACCGATAATGTTGTTCGTCGTCGCAGCAGCAGCTCCAGTAGTTTATCGTCAGTTTCAGAAGCTCCAGAGCCAGACTTTGATTTTGTGAACAGGTATAACCCAGGAAATTTTCCTACTCATAGAAAGTCCCCTCCGTGACCATGAAGGCTGCAACGTCTTCGAAACTTCGGGAGAAAACTAAAATATTAAAACCGCGATAAAATCCGAAAAATAGTTTAATTTTAATGTCATTGAATATCTCTATAATGGAATAGGGAGACCCTCTATGATCTCTATGAAGTTATTTTTTA
>NC_051126.1:0-19705 GCF_014839805.1 Manduca sexta | reverse complement strand
AATATTCTCAAGGCAGTACAAAACCCTCATGCCAGTACTTGGCAAATCCCAAATTATTAAATCACTGGCTCCTACACTACAGCTCAATACACGAAAGTGCGACGGTCCCCAAGAGCGCTGTATTATGCACATACCCTGTCCCCTCCTCTCCCCTGGCCCTCCCCTGCCCCGGAGCGATAAACTGTTCAACACGTTCTGCGGCACAAGTTTCGATTGGATATTGGGTTTAGTTTAGTATAATACGCAGGATGTACTATTATATTCTAAATTCTCTATTTACATGGAAATTGAAGTGGTTCAAGCATTCGTGTTTCGAAGGTCATGATCATTAGCAGCCGTGATGTCTATTTGATTTATATTTTTTATGAGTGTAGCCACTTTATTTCCGTCGCCCCATGTAGCTAGGTTTATGTATGTATGTTTCTAAAATACTTAATAATTTTCCATTTGTTTGTATTATGGAAGGCACTAAAGTTAAATAAACTATTGATTAATTAAATCGAGTGAGCGTCTTCTGAAATCTGCCATCCCTAAGAGGCTGCCACCCATAGGCCGCGGCCTATACGGCCTATTTACAAATCCGGGACTGGTGATGTTATGTAGATAGACAGAAGACTAAATTGTAAGTGGATGTAGGAAGACCATAGCAATCGTTATTTTTGAAAATGTGAAGGGCTCATATGGGGTTACGTGCTAGTACATAGGGTTGGTATCACCTTTTGTCAGTCTGTTATCTGCCACATAGGATGTATTTTATGTCCGCCCAGATAGCGACCACGGTACACAAGATGTTAAAACCCGCCTTAGTGGCGCACGTAAGTGTGTCGCGTTCCGGGATCGGCCTGTGTATATCCGGTTCCAACAGGCCGGCATAATTGTATCGACTGTCGAGAGGTAATCATCTCTCGTCAGTCGACATTCTAGTGGACCCCACTCAATTTACTATCAGGTGTAGTGAAAAAAGTAGAAAAACGAAGTCTGCCGATTGTAACTTGCAATGTCTTAGTAATTATTACAATAGCATAAAGAGCTACATTAAGTGACAACTAATAATTAATGTCCTAGAAAAAGGTGAAACGGTAAAAGACTCTCCAAACATACAAATAACATAGAAAAATAAATCTTACTGGTCAGAATACTCGTCCAATATCCTCATTAACTTTAAAAAAAGTCCATTGAGAGTCCGTTCCCAAATTCTGAATAAATTGTCACATCATATAAGCCAACCAAATACAAACGTCACACGAATCTATGCTCTCAAATAAATAGTAATCAAAATCTACATTAGCCGTTTAATTGTAATGGATCATGTACATGTAACTTGTAAAACTAGTCTTTGAACTCATAAAATTACAACAAAAATAAACCATGTTATACCAATTCGCCAATAGAATAATTTTTTTATAATATGTAACAACCCCAAAACTCGTTTAGGCTGCATTTTTAATTCAATCGATACACCGACAGGGCTGAAAATGAAATTTGCCTAAAATATTTCGCCAGTAACTAGTGTCACGGCCCGTCGTGTCGAAACAAAGCTATCAATTTGGATGGGACGCGTGGAAAAAAAATTCACCGGCCGTGTTCCAGTGCGACTGTCGCATTAGCGCGTTTACTACGCTGACAAAGTAGCAGGTAAAATCACAATTTTAGTAATAATATAAGAATAATATCAGCCCTGTATTATATACTGTCCCACTGTTGGGCACGGCCTCCTCTACCACTGAGAGGGATTAGGCCTTAGTCCACCACGCTGGACTAGTGCGGATTGGTAGACTTCACACACCCTCAAAATTCCTACAGACAATTTCTCAGGTATGCAGGTTTCCTCACGATGTTTTTCTTCACCGATAAAGCTAGTGATAATTCACAAAGAATATACACATATTTTTTTAGAAACGTCAGAGGTGTGTGCCCTTAGGATTTGAACCTGCGGACATTCGTCTCGGCAGTCCGTTCCACAACCAACTAGGCTATCGCCGCTTCTTACAATTTTAGTGACGGGTTGTAAATATATTGGAATATGGGCCGGATCGTCTGGACAGTTCTGTCAGAGAAAATGAATGTAAGTGAGAGCATTGTCATGTGTCGTATTTTGAGATATCCGAAGGATCAAAATATTGTAATTCTAAATAATTTAGCAGTAATAGCATTAACATCTAAACGAATAACTTTAGTCTCGTTGTTGTATAAAAAAAATAATATTTTGATCCATAAATGTATTGAGAGATCCGAAGGCTCAATTTATTGTAATTCTAAATAATACTACACCTATTTTTAGCAGTAATAGCATTAACAACTAAGCGAATAACTCTAGTCTCTTAGTTGTACAAAAAAAAAAGATGATATTTATCCGGTAAATACAACAGAAAACTTACAAAATGTCAATAAGCCTAAGCGTTTTCAAACGCTAGTGCGAACCAGGTCTAACAGGTCATCCGTTGACAAATTCAATCAACACGATGACGAAACGTTTCCATATTTTCAGGAACCCTTCACCGAGCTGCTTTTTAAGGGTACTTTACACTGATGAAATACACGCGCGTTTTTTTTTAAATTCTAGATTTGTGATGTCCATATATTTTTTTGTTTTATAATTTAGACTTTGTAAATGTATTAATGGAAACTATTCTAGCGATGCAGATTTATTGTTTATTGAACACGAGTTTTAAATCCATCCTAAGATATAAATCGTCTATCATTAAAATTAAACTATTTTTAGGATTTTATCGCGGTTTTAATTTTTGGTTTTCTCCCGACATTTCGAAGACGTTTTGCAGCCTTCGTGGTCACGGGGGGGGGACTTCTTCTATGATTGTTATTAACTACAATTTATGCCGAAACACTCAGAGGAGAAATAAATTTACTAGCACCTAAAATTTCATCTCGACATAAGTAAATGCTACCTCTAGTGTTAAAGTCGGTTCATCAGATTCAATAGAATTAAAAACTCTACAAACTATTCCGATAGCTTTTTACTTAAGTAGCGTATTAACCTGTTCGACTTCGAGTCGGACAATCGAAATGTGACAATTTTAAAAACCCTTAATTCCCCGAAATAACAACCATAAACTTAATAATAATAAATTTAATCTTTACTTCATAACCAATAGTAATACAGAAATACATAGACGAAAACAAATACAAGACAAGGTTACACAATGGGCGGTTTTATCGCTAAAAGCGATTTCTTCCGAACAATCTTTGGATGGACAGAAACAAATGTAAAAAAGGCGGTGTACAATAAACAAGTGAGAAAAAACAAACCTATATTATTTGATCATAATGCAGCACATATATTATAGACTAATAATAATTATAATATACAATAATATTAATGAAACATTAAAAAATAATGCATCCATAATAGATGCAAGTATTTTAAATACCTCTCAGTTGCAATGACAGATAGTGATTTTTCAACATTCACTTAAACAAAACTTAAGCTTATCTCCTGTTACAAGACGAAACTGAAATATATTATATACCTCAGCGACTCCTTTGGGAAGTAGCGCGTAGGTATAGGAATGGTCAATATCTTAAAATTTATCTTAAGTATTGCGGCAGTGCGAAATCTAGATGCATGCTGTTGGGCATTTCTATAGTTCGGAAATACAGCAAATGTTTTAAACTATTTCCCTCACGTAGCACTTTTCCAACTGGCAGGCCAATTTGTAAAACGTGATCATGTCAATGTTTTAAAATGTTAGAAGGTACTTCATACATTACTCTTTTTACCGACGTCAAATAAGGAGGATGTTCTCAATTCGAAGTGTATTTTTAATTTTTGATATCTCAGAACGCTCGTTTATTAACTGATTTTTTTTTTATTTAAAAGGATATACATATATACTTTTAGATTATTCTCATCGATTCTTTTTTAAATCGGTTCAAAAGTTTGGTTTTTAAATCGAAATGACTGGAATGAATGTCATCGAAGTAAATGAAATTGCGAATATGTTTTCTGTCACTTTTTTGTCTTGTTTTGTTAGGGTCCACTTCCTATTTTGTTGTTTTGTATAGTAAGCGATTCGCTCGCTCATAAACAGTAGAAACATCACCCAACACTTTGTATTACAAAAAAATGTTTGGTATACCTCTGCGCTCGCCATCCTAAGACATGAGATGTTAACAGTTACACTGGCTACAATTAGTGTTGCCCAAATTCAGTCTTGGTCTTGCAGTCTTGGTCTTGTTCTTGCGTTTTTGCAAGACCAAGACCAAGAACAAGACCGCGTATTTTTAGCAAGACCAAGACCAAGACTGACCGTGCAAGACTTGAGCAAGAACAAGACATAGCCTGCAAGACTCTTGCGTCTTGCAGCTAGGACTTAGCGCTATTTCACTGAGTAGTTAGGTGTAACAGTTCGGTGTATAGGTAGGTACGCTTAGGAATTCTATGAGACGCAAAAAACTGTATCAAAGAATATGAAAAACTGGACCTATGCGCATTACGACTAATACCATAAACATCGCGAATAAAAATATATCTATTAAAATCAAACTGAGTGCATGCATAGCTATGTTTTAACCATCGGCACTTTGATAATGCGGCATCAAAGGTTTTGTACTTACTTCTCAAAGAAATTTGCCGCTTTTCGGAAGTACATGGTTATGATACACGCGCCGGCGGCTTCTTTTGAAATCTAAAACAATCGTTGCCGCCACGCCGAAATCATAACATTTGACACTATTTGATTGCCGCCATAAGGCGTAGGTATACTCATGCAAAATAATTTCGAATTTTAAGAGTACCTACAGGTGTTCCAAAGAATAAATAAGTTTCAGAGTGCTTAGAATGAAAATGAATACATTATACTGATCACGCAAGTAGTATTATGATTGGGATAAAATGGTAAGGATAGCCCGACTAGAAATTTAAAAGTGCGACCAATGGGGCCCCTCTTGGGCTTCCCTCTTGGGGCCCACTTTGGGATGTCACGCTAAGCCCTCTTGGGCCCCCATTGGGAAATCCCAAATGGGCCCCCATTGGGAAATTCCAAATGGGGCCCAATTGGGAAATCCCCATCAGATCCCAATCTAAATTTATAAAAATCTAAAATTTCAAAAATCAAAAATAATTTTGAATTACGGACTCTGATGGTACTATAACTTTATATTTCGATTAGAAAGTGAACTATTGGTTGAATGCATCCTTGTCGTCAGTTGGGCTCGAACTCGGGTCCTCTTGATCATCAGTCGTTCACGTTACCACTGGTCCAAGCGGGAATATTACATTCGTCGCTTTATTTGATGTACATCGAATCAACTAGATGATATTACTAATATTGCGGTTAAATGTTTAATATTTGTTTCTGTTTTTCGTTTATCTTAGTTAGATTTATTCAAGCGGAACTATTAGCAATAATTTACTATTTCAACGTTAGGATTTCCCACTTAAATCCCACTCAAGCCCCAATTAGGAAATGTTAACAATAATTTTTCATTTTTACTTTTGGGATTTTCCCACTTTGGCCCCACTCGGGTCCCAATTGGGAAATATTAATAATAATTTTTCATTTTTACTTTGGGATTTCCCACTCGGGCCCCAATTGGGAAATATTAATAATAATTTTTTATTTTTACTTTGGGATTTCCCACTTTGGCCCCACTCGGGCCCCAATTGGGAAATATTAATAATAATTTTTTATTTTTACTTTGGGATTTCCCACTTTGGCCCCAATTGGGAAATATTAACAATAATTTTTTATTTTTACTTTGGGATTTCCCACTTTGGCCCCAATTGGGAAATATTAATAATAATTTTTTATTTTTACTTTGGGATTTCCCACTTTGGCCCCACTCGGGCCCCAATAGGGAATGCCCCTTTGGGGCCCACTTAGGGCCAGATGGGTACACTGGGCAATCCCAAAGTAATTTCTAGTCGGGAGGTAGTAGATGTCATATTAATTCATTCTAGTAAGTATATATTATAATATTGATTACTTATATGGTTTTAAACTAATTACTTAGGTACTATTATTGTACATTTAGTCATTATATTTCTTAAGTTTTTACAAAGAAAAAATAGCAAAAAAGTGTTCAAATTTCACCCCGCACCCGTTTAATAAATATTGTAGCCACTTTTAAATATACTTGTAACGTGTAAAAAATTCTACAAAACTAATAAAATAATATAAAAAGCGTAGGTACTTACCTACTAATAAAATAAAAAGCCTGCGATAAGAGTTTTGTATTACTTACCAGCCCGAATATCTCTGAGAGAGATGATGAGAGTAAGTATTTACTAGCTGTGCCCGCGACTTCGTCCACGAGGAATAGTAACTTTGGAGGTATAGTGACGTTCAGGACTTATTTATTTATTTTAAAACTTCTGTCATCAAACATACAAACGAACTCTTCAGCTTTATAATATTAGTATAGATGTACGCCAAAACATTCACTTATATGTAAAGAATAGTGATTGGCACTAATTCTTTACATATATTTTATTCACGCGTCGCGTCTGTACAAGTAGGTAATATTTAGTGTAGTAGGTTTGTACGCCGCACGCGGCATTGTTTGATTTGCGGCGGCATCCTTTTCATAGAGCCGGCACGTGGCGAGGCGGCGCGGTAGAAAGCAAGGAAACGTACTATAAATAAAGGAATTATTTTAATTCCAGTCATTTCCAATTGAGCTGTGCTTCGAGTCTAACTTAATAATTGTTTTTACTAATTCTCGTTGTTTTCTAAAAACGTATCATGTGTACAATTTAATATGAGTGACGAAGATTCAAATTATTCTAGTCCGAGTAACGAGAGTTTGAGTCACAGATCTAAAAGACCCAAAAGCAAATTTGAGGAGTTTTTCGAAATAATTCATGCATCCCAAACTGCCTTCTGTAAATTGTGCCAAAATAAAAAGATTGACATAAAAATGAAAAACAGAAACACTTCAGGCTTAAGGAAACATCTAATATCTTTCCACAAAAAGGAATCAGAAATATTTCTTCCTGTTAAACCAAAATTAAGTGGAGATATCACAAGCTTTTTAGTAACCGCTGGAAGAAGTGGACAGGTAAGAATATTTTTTTAACAGTTAAAAGAATTTTAACTCTGCGTAGCTATTCATGCGATACTTTCAAAAACGCCATTAACTTACGTAAGTATTTTTGAGTTAGTGGTGTTTTCATCTAGGGTGCGACATATTAAGTATGTAATTATCGTCTTAAATATTTTTATAAACACCCATATTTTCATTTAATCGGCCAGTAACAACTAAGTACTTTTTTTGGTAAATTACAGTATATAGTGCAACCTTAATATAACAAATATCAATTTAACGATTTTCTCGATTTAACAACAACAAACCTCCTCCTCTTAAACGTTCAAACCTAGTATGTTTTAAATAATAACACAAGATTTATTGTTTTGTTTCAGTCGGAAAACAGCAGTGAGAACATCACGACAGCTACAGTTGATTGGGTGGTGAAAAAATATCTTCCCTTCTCATTTTTCGATGACGAAGCTACACAAGTATATTTTCGACGTATTTGCCCTAATATGGTGTTTCCTAAAAGGTCTACACTTAGAAGGAAAGTCAAAGAGCGATTTGAAGAGCTCCAATTGAATCTCAAGGAACGACTTCAACAATTATCATCTAAAATGTCTTTTACCATTGATGGGTGGACGTCAATTGCTGGTAGGAGTTACTACGGGGTTACTATTCATTATATAGACAACGAATGGAAGTATCAATCTGTAGTTCTTGATTTTATACCATCACGCGGTCGACATACTGGGGAAGATATTGCAACGATTTTCCATGAATGTTTATTGGAATATGGCATAATTGATAAAATACAAGTTATCACGGTCGACAACGCAACTGCAAATACCAAATTTATGTATGAACGGGCAAACAGCTGCCGCTACACTACTTTGATTCAGACAATCAACATTTCCGGTGCTTTGCTCACATTTTAAACCTAGGTGTACAAGATTTATTAAAGACCTTAGCATTACACTGTGAGTCTGACACTAACGCGCAAGATCAGCAGTACGAAGACTATGCAGACGAAACTGAGGATGAGGAAGATGAAGAATCTGCACCAAATATTGCTGACTCGCGTACATCTATAACAAAGTTACGCAGTATTTCCAGTAAAATAAAAAGAAGTGAGATAGTGAAGAAGAAGTTTCAGTCTGCTTGTGAAGCAGCTGGCGTGCCATCAAATCTAAATGCCATTCTTGACTGTCCAACGAGATGGAATTCCACACATGATATGATTGGATTTGGTTTAAAAGTGAGAGCGGGCATTGACATATTGTGCAGTTCTGTCACCGAATTAAATGATTTTCAAATCACAGCTAATGAATGGCAGGTACTCGAAAAATTACATAAATTTCTAATAAACTTTAAACTTTTAAGTACAAAACTTGGTGGAGACAAATATGTTACATTACCGCTAGTCATTGTATCATTCAATCTCTTGCTAGATAAAATTGAATCTATGGTAAAACAGTTAGATGAGAAACCTAATCAATCTGAAGTGGATGAAAGGCTCATTCTAGCTTTCCAAGCAGCTCGAGACAAAATGCTTAAACATTACAAGAAGAGCAACTGGATTTATTGTACTTCTTTAATTTTAGACCCAAGGCATAAGGCTCAGACTTTTGACCTGACAATGTGGGGCAGCAACTTAAAACAGAAAGTCTGCGCAAGTTCAATGAACTTTATGAAGAATATAAAAGTCTACACTCAGTGAACAAATCTCTGGAATTACCAGAAAAAGAAAATCAAGTATGTGATGAAGATGAAGACGTAATAGACTTTGATAAACTCTATGAATGTCCCTCGACGTCATCTGGATCTTGTCTTCAAGGCTTAGTGATAGACGAGTTGGAGGAGTACCTGAGAAAACCAAGAACTGCCAGCTCGGAAGACATTTTAGATTGGTGGAGGACGCATGAGACAGAGTATCCGATTTTATCGAAAATGGCCCGTGATTTTCTCTCAATACCTGCAACTTCAGTACCTGCTGAGAGGTTATTTTCTAAAGCATCATTAGTAATTAGAAAACATAGAAATAGGTTAAGTGATGAGTCAGCCAGATGGTTACTTTGTATTAATTCTTGGTCAAAAAATTGATATAAAGTATCATACCCTAATGATAAAGCTGTTGATTAGTGTTGTATTTTATTTTTATTCAAATAAATGATAAATCGTAAAACTCTTTTATTAAATTTCTTATAAGTTGAAGGTTCAATCTCTTTCTAGACAGATAAGTATTGTTCTTTAAAATACAGTCAAGTTATTGTAATTAATTTGTTTTTTACATGTTTTAGCAAATGTAAGCTTATAAATCATAAATGTTTATTAAGAAACAGTTACTTCCATGGAAAACGACATATAGGTCAGTTGATTTTTCGAATTTCTTATCAAATCTTCAGTTATTTATTAATCTGCTTGATCTTTACTATGGCTATGTTAATTCAAGCTCACAATGTTCCAATTCTAATACGTTTTTCTAAGATTTAAAGTAAACTTTAATAAATAGTAATAGACTAATAGGTAATTGCAAGACTTGCAAGACTCTTGCTGCAAGACCAAGACCAAGACCAAGACTGGGAGCGCAAGACCAAGACCAAGACCAAGATCAGGTGTACTGGCGCAAGACCAAGACCAAGACTGGCTAAGTCTCGTCTTGTTCTTGCATTTGGGCAACACTAGCTACAATGTACTTCAATCCGAAATACAACAGTTACTACATACTGTTGCTTGGCGGCAGAAATATATATGGCGGTGGTACTTAGCCACCAGACTTCCACATATGAGAGACCAGTACTTGTATTTTATATATACGTAAATATTATCACGCATTTTTTACTCTTTATTCGTAACACCATTCAGTCGTGTACAATAAATATAAAAGACATTATTAGAAATTGTTATCGGTGAAACGTGGTAAAGACACCCAAGAGGGGGAAAGTAACAAATATTAGATCGTATTTAGTACTTGTTGACATTTGTACCCAATATGGTAATAATACGCATCACAATTTTTACATGGAAAAAGGTAGAAGCTAGTTGCACCCCTGCCTACCTCTTCGGAGGTGTGTTTTGTTTGTTACACTTGCATTCCAGGAACATTGTTTCACGCTGACTGCATTATGTTTCAGATTTTGGTGGTGGTAGGATATATTTTTTATCCGCTCGGATAGCGACCACTTTACACATTTTGTTAAAACCCGTCATACTGGCCCACGCATGAGTGTCGCGTTCCGGGATCAGCCTGTGTATATCCGGCACCAACAGGCATAATTGTGTCGGCTGTCGATGGGTAATCAGCAATCGACATTCTATTATATTCCAATAGACCAGACAATATTATCTGCTGCCGATGTGTAATCAACTCTCAGCAGTCGACATTCTATTGGACCCCACTTTGCTTACCATCAGGTACTGTAGGGTAACTGCCCGTATTAAAAAAAAACATAATATGTATAACGTAACAATTTCATCCACACAGTAACAAGTCAGCAAGGACGGTCGCGTTTTTCGAGCCGTGCCAAATTAATTTGTTCGGGCGTTTTATTGTTCGAAAATTTCGATGTAGGTTTAGCTCGGTTTTCACGGTCCAAGCGCTTTCCGACATATAAGCGGTTTAGGGTTAATTCGTTTGAGCGCAAAAGTACTTTTTAATTGCGTTGATTTCATTGTAATTTCGTTTTAAATATTTTAATTTATGCTAGTATATAAAGCTGAAATTTATTTGAACGCGCTAATCACAATAGCTAGTGTTATCCCAGACTATTCATATTTCCATAGAAATTTATTAATGAAATCAAGAAAGTAAACAAGGCTGCCTGTAATGTAATTTGGGTGTGCATAAACATAACACCCGTGTACGAAAAACCTAGAAAATTATATATTTTTTCACAAACGCATTCGTTTGAAAACAGAGCTAAAACTATTTGTTCCGTGCATTTACAAAGGCTGGACAATTTGCACAATACTAGTTCCAAACTTACACGGAAATAGTTCGCAAGTTCTTCCTTTTGTTTAACATTTAACGATACGCTGGCACTACATAATTCTTGATACTTCGAACCCTTCTCGAAGTTCCTGTAGAATGTTTGGAACAAAAGAAAATGAAACAAAATTTATATATGTTTCAATGTTTAATGCTTTCTCTTTTATTTATAAGAATCGGTGTTTTCCAATAATAATATTGAAGTTATGCCTACTGCAAAGCATATAGTGGCATTGGGCAGGACATAGCTCGTAGAACTGATGGCCAATGGGGCACAAAGTTTCCAGAAACTCCAGAGTGGAGGCCATAAACTGGCAATCTCAGCGTCAGACGTCCACCCACAAGGTGGCCAGATGACCTAATAAAAATCGCAGGAGGTCGCTGCATGCGGGCCGCTTCCAATAGCTTGATCTGGAAATCTTTGGAGGAGGCCCATGTTCAGTAGCGGACATCCTGCGGCTAATGATGATGACTGCAAAGCACGGGCCTCCCACTACTAAGAAGGTTTAGGCCTTATCCACCGCGCCAGCCTAGTGGGAAGACATCACATACCTTCAAATTTCTTATGGAGAATCCTAGACTATATAGATTTCCTCGTGATATTTCCCTTACAGTTAAGAGCGAACGATTATATTTTATAAACAATCATAACGTAACAAAGAAGTTAGTTACTTTCCCGCCCTCACACCCACCACTACAACTCCTGTAAGCCAGGATCAGCAGTGGCACGCGTTTTATGATACCGAGCGGTGAAAGTCCACGAGTCTTAGAGAACACTAATCTATATTTATCCCGCACTGGAATAAATCAAATGGGGAAATAAGGAGTTGAAAATATTAATTGTTTATAATTTCTAATAGTTACTTGGAAAAACTAAATTAGTAGGTATTCTCTATGAGTTATCGCTAAGTCGTTTTTGTTAGAGTATGCAGAGTTTTTACTCGTATGCGACGTTCCCCACGCGTTTCCACCATGCACATTTTATATGAAACAACTGACACTATACAGTTCTCGGCTGTAACGCGTTTACTGCGCGTTTTTAATGCTTTTAAAACCCGTGCACACTTTCCGCTAAACTCTAAGTTGTTTTTATTTTTACAAAAAAAAAACAACAGCTACAATAACTTAAATATGTTAAATAAAGACAGAAAGCAATTTATAGATTTTCACTGACATCATCATCATCATCATCAGCCACATAAAGTCCACTGCTGAATATAAGCCTCTCCCAAAAAATTCCAGACGGACCAGTGGATAGCGGTCTGCAAACTTTATCAAGTCGTCTGTCCACCTTGCAGGTAGACGGACCTCCAATCACGGATATGCACTAAATTTAAAACTAGTAGAACACAGCGAGCAACAGTGTCCATAACACATATAATAAATATTTATAGAGAGAAACAAGCCATTTAAAATACATAATCATATAAACCACAAATAGCTTTAATATCAGTATAGAATATGAATAACCACTACAATACGTTAATGAACAACGCACTAATTACATATTAATTAAAAGTTTGTGCTCCACTCCGACTATGTAATACGGTTTGCGTGTATATAATTATTTGTTCGGATAATAGTTTTAGTTATTATGTCTAGTGGAACAAAGGCGAGAAAATTAAATGGATGAAAATGAATTAGGTATAGTATCTTCCTTCTAATTGCATAATATAACAAACTACAAATTTGCGAAACACACGCTTGGTAATTGCGAAAAATACAAGTGAAATCTTTATTTTTAAATTAATTGTGTTTGATTTTTAGCTCTTATGTACATCATATATATAGTGTTATGCACTGAAGCGATTTTGATTAAAATAAAAAGAACAATGACTACAAAAATAATAATATTTTACTTATACATTTTATATCTACTCAGATAGTGGACCATCGTAAACAAGGTGTTAAAACCCGCTATAGTTGCCCACATGTGTCGCATTACATCCTATATATCTGGTTCCAACAGGCTAGCGTAATAGTGTCGACTGCTGTGGGTTAATCATCCCTCGTGAGAGCAGTGTGGGCACTTTGCCGGCCCAGATCAAAATAAATAATGCATTCATTTTACAATGGCTACAACAGACCTACCTAGCTCATTGCTTGGCGAGAAACAGACACTGCATTAGTACCCTAGACAGGCTCTCGCATACTAGACTGTCTAATTCAGCATTATCTAGTCAGTAAATCGAAAGAAAATATCCCGAATTATTCCGTCTAACCACTGTAACCTCGACACAGATTTATCCAATTTTCGCGTTAAAATTCAGCATGTAAACAAAGATTAACATATATTTAAATACCGAGGGCTATTTAAAAATAAAACAGGAACGGAACAGCAATCCCGAACAGCCGTCGCATTACCCGAGCAATAAGCAATTACAGGACATGTGCCGCTTCCTAATTTACGCAAAAAATGTGACGGGTGTGTAGCAAATCGATTCGTTTGCAATCGATTTGATACCTTTATTTTTCGATGAAATGTCAAATTGTTTTCGAAAATTGGCGTAATTTACCAGCACTGGGAATTTTTAATGGTAGTAGGTCTCTCCTATGTGAGTGTCCACCTGGGCAGGTGCTATCGCAATGTCTGTATCTGCCGCCAAGCAGCAGTGTGTAGTCACTGTTGTGTTCCGGTTTGAAAGACATTGTAGTTAGTATAACTACTGGATAAAATAATACTTAACATCTCATGACCCAGAATGGCGAGCGCAGTGGAATGCCAAACAATACTGTGGAATTCAAGGTGTTGGATGGTGTTTCTATTGTTTATGGGCGATCGTATCGCTTACCATCAGGCGAACGGCAAACTCGTCTCGTCATCCAAATCCATAATAAAAAAAATACATATACATGTAAATTCTCGATTGCAGCAAACTATGATTTATGAGGAATCTCAACTTTCCAATATTGATTTAATAATATACTCGTAATATCATTATGGGTAAAGTTATTTCCAACTAAACCCGTAGTAAATTCGATATTCATTATAATATCAGTTTTGTAATGAAAAATAATAGAGAAATCTATACTTATAATAAATCTGTAGAGAGGTCAATTCTGTACATGAAATATATTTCCAAAATAACTATCAGGGGGTGATTAGGGATCGATACTGATGCAAAAAATGCCATTAGTAAAAATTTTGTCTGTCTGTCTGTCTGTCTGTGTCTGTCTGTCTGTCTGTCTGTATAACCGTTATAGAAACAAAAACTACTCGACGGATTTTAACTAAACTTGGTACAATTATTTGTCATACTCCTGTGCTGGTTATAGTATACTTTTCATCACGCTACAATTAATAGGAGCAGAGCAGTGAAGGGAAATGTTGGGAAAACGGGAGAAGTTACTCCATTTTTTAAGCTTTCGCCGCGTGTGCAACCTTAATGGTTAAAGCTACACAGAAATCATGTATGACGGAAATGTTCTCCTTAAAATTATCTAAAAAATATCCCACGACAGCATATGTCTATCTTTTATGGTTGACTCACAATAACACGTGTAACTCCCGATAGCTTAGCAGTTCGAAGCTTTCTCATTATATTTGTCTACTCTTACGTTTATAACACTCTCAGTCATCCCTAATTAAAAAGTTAACATTATTAAATATTCCATAAAAAGAATCATAGAAATCGGTATAGAAACACCAAAGTTATACATGAAATACGCTAATAATAAGCCATCATGCGTGAATACTGAATCATGCTATAAGGATTATTTTTGTATACTTAGTCTGGCCATAAATACTGTTACACTTAATTATAAAAAAATATTACATTTGAATTTCGAATCTGTCATTTTTATACGATTGTTCATTGTGTTTTCTCATTTTGGCGCCAATACATTGTAAAATATTTTGCGATATTAAAATGGTGTGGGGTGATAAAGAGAACCGAATCGCTGTGATAGCATTACACAAAGTAGGTATGGAGCCAAATGCAATTTTTAAAACTCTCCATACACTTGGTATTAGTAAAATGTTTGTGTACCGGGCTATTAATAGGTACAATGAGACCTCCTCTGTTTGTGACAGAAAAGATCTGGCCGTCCACGTAGTGTTCGTACGAAAAAGGTGGTCAAAGCAGTAAGGGAAAGAATTCGAAGAAATCCTGTCCGAAAGCAAAAGATTTTATCTCGGGAAATGAAGATAGCACCTAGAACCATGTCGCGTATTTTAAAAGATGACTTAGGACTTGCAGCCTATAAGAGACGCACTGGCCATTTCTTAACTGATAATTTAAAGAAGAATAGGGTGGTAAAATCGAAACAACTACTGAAGCGGTACGCAAAGGGAGGTCACAGAAAAATTTTGTTTACGGATGAGAAAATTTTTACAATTGAGCAACATTTTAACAAACAAAATGACCGTATTTATGCTCAAAGCTCTAAGGAAGCTTCCCAATTAGTCGACAGAGTGCAACGTGGACATTATCCGACTTCAGTGATGGTTTGGTGGGGTGTTAGCTATGAAGGAGTGACTGAGCCATATTTTTGTGAAAAAGGTATCAAAACATCGGCACAAGTGTATCAAGATACCATTCTTGAGAAGGTAGTTAAGCCCCTTAACATCACCATGTTCAATAACCAAGTATGGTCCTTCCAGCAAGACTCGGCGCCGGGTCATAAAGCTCGGTCCACGCAGTCTTGGTTGGAATCGAACGTTTCGGACTTCATCAGAGCTGAAGACTGGCCGTCGTCTAGTCCCGATCTTAATCCGCTGGATTATGATTTGTGGTCAGTTTTAGAGAGTACAGCTTGCTCTAAACGCCATGATAATTTGGAGTCCCTAAAACAATCTATACGATTGGCAGTGAAGAATTTTCCCATGGAAAGAGTGCGTGCTTCTATTGATAACTGGCCTCATCGTTTAAAGGACTGTATTGCAGCCAATGGAGACCACTTCGAATAAGCTTTTTATATTTTTAATTGTTTTATATTTATGTATTAAACTGACACACTGTAAAAGTAATAAATGTTATTTGCAGTTAACAATTTTCTTTTTTCTTTATTACAATATTTATGGCAAGACTAGGTATATATAAGGTCGCGAACGCACAGGCAGGCGGCTTGCTTGGCACCTAGAGGCTAGCGAATCACCTAGCGAGTAGCTTCGTAAAACGAACATTCTCGAACGTTCGCGACCAGCTCCATTTTTGAAGTCCAAAATCCACGCGGGCGAAGCTGCGAGCGGAAGCTAGTATTTAAATATTAAAAATAGTTCGAAGTTATTTCACCTATTTTTGATCAAGTTCCTAGTAATATTTTTAAGTTATTTTAAACATAATTGAATGTGGAACGAATATAAAATTACACAATTAATTGTCTGGATACAATATACATTCTGGTAACACAATCAACAATCAAATTCTCTTCCAAAACTAGCTATTAACGGTCAGCAATAAATAAAAATACATTGAAAGAAATATGGTCCTTATTAATTTCTTTATAATTCATACATATTCAGTCTTACTTATAATCTTGTATTAGCGTGAAGAGGTGGTTAAGAACTCCTTTAAATAGCTGACAAAAACATCACCGGTTTCCTAATTTAAACCTTATTACGAGGCAAGATGGCGGGTTTTGACTTACAGCTGATCGAGTAAATTTGTATTTTAACTAAGCATAGCTTTGCGAAATTTTTATAAGTAAAACTGTTGTCTTTATCCACACATGCATTCATTAGACCTGAGGCTGACATCCCATTTACAAATACCCTTTCAAATTCACGTTGCAAAAGTGCTTTAATTGTACGAAACAAACAACGTGACAGTTCGTAAATTGAAACCACAAAGCGAAACCATCAAAGAACGTGAAGAATAATTTTGAAAGTGCGCAAACAAGCCCCAGATAAAAATATAAAAGTGTCACATGAAAGTAGTCCGCGTGACGAACCATGCTCGAGGGCGCGGCGTGTATTCCCTGTCACGGTTTGGATTCCGCGCGGAATTTTTATGCAAGCTCACATGTTTTTTGTTGTCATTGTTATAACGGCAACCTACATAAGGAATGTGGAATGAGAGGCCGCGAATTAGATTGTACGTCGGGTGTGACTTTGGGGTGTCTATTTTGTTTTATCCAAGACTAGTTTTATTGGATATCAGGCAGGTGTCCGGTCCCGAAAACTAAACTAAAGCATTTCGACAACGTGCTAGAATAAGTAAAGGGATAGCAGTGACAAAGGGTGAAGTTTTCAGTTTGTAGAACATAGAAAAAATAGTGAATAAATTCTACTGTCGATAATAAAAAAATAATCCATATCATATTTTTCACTCGTTCGAGTTTGATAATGATTTTATAGTAACGCCGCGCTGCGACAATTCATTCACAAACGATGCAAAATACCAACACGTGTCCCAACATTAAGGTACTAATATACATACGGTCTGAAAATCGTTTTAATAATAATTAGATTTTACATAAATTACGAAAGGGAAGCCGGTAGGAATTGGATTGTATAGACTCTTCGCCAATGAGGGATAGCTAATCGGAGAAAACTGCAAGTTGGAGAAACGCAATCAAGTATGTTCGCGTTCCTATATCGCATAACTAACTAGTACACTTCACACTTCTATTCACCAATATAAGTATGCGTTATATGACACTCAATATTAAGAATTTTATTCACTAGAATATTGAATAGTATCAATACCTTAAAGATTCCTTGCCTAAACCGCGTCAAAACCGCGCGGTTTATAGAACATACCCAGCAAACTAAACACGCTGTGAGTAATCACGTTTCTTCTGAATGATTGGGCCCGCTTCATGCCTGAGCGGTACGCGATCAATTTATTTTCAATTTTTCCCCACCCCAAAATCGTATTCCCAAGTGACGCGCCGAATTAGATGTCTGCCCCGATTTACGCGTGACAAGGGATTGAGATTGCAAACTTTTAATTCGAGGACTCGGGATAAGCGGAATTTCGAGCCGATTGCATTTGTCTTCGTCTATATTTAGATTGGAATCTCTGTTTTGTGTTTTGTTTTTTAGAGTTTCTGGGATTGATTATTATATATCTATATATATTATATATGCTTGTTTATATTATGATTTAGTCGTATGATAAGTTAATATATAGAACACGGTTTAAAAAATAACAACACATGCTATTTCAAGACATTACTATACGTTTGGTACTACAAGAGTTATAAGACGCACAACGAAACTTTATCATATTACATCTAAATCATCATTAAACAATCAAAACATAAAACACATCTTTAACCCCTATGGGGTAAGCAGAGATACAACTACCCAGGCCTGTGTGTTCATCCCATGATGTGATGAAGGCTAGCCTATCGCCATATTTGGAACAAATTATAGCCTCCGAGATGATACTGAGCAAAAAACCCAATATCACTTTACCCGACCCGGGACTCGAACCTTCCCGATCGAAGTCATCCGCAACCGCACAACAACTACGCCACCGAGCTAGTCTACCCATGTTATATCCAATCGTTTATCGCCACACTTACATCTTGAAAACACCAGTCGAAATCAAAATTCAAAGCGGGCACCAATTTTTTCTCCAACCACGAAATTTGACTTTGGATTTGAGGGTTTGTCTCTACGTAAATCCGTGACTGGCATGCCATAAGAGTTTCCCTCCCGTTTTATTGAGTTCAGACATTGTGAGAATATGAACTGAACTTCACTCAACTCTATTTTTTTAAATTTGTTTAGAGGCTTTGAACTTTGGAGACTATGCCAGTCCCATAGTACAAAATAATAATAAATATAATAATAAGCACATAAGAACAATACTATACTAAGAAAACTGCACCAATATTAATTGTATATGTAAACTGTTGATGTTCCTATGTATAAATAAATAATAATATGAATGAATCCCTCCTAGCCGAATTTCAACCTTGGGATTTGAACCTGCGGACATTCGTCTCGTGTTTTTTATACAAAATAATAGTACAAATCATTTTCACACAAATTACAACTTTGTATATAAAAGAACAGATGCATCAGATTGAAGCTCTGAGTATAATAAACGATCGGAATCGGTTTTTTAATCCACCGCTAAAATGGATCAATTAGAACGAAGTCTTTTTTGTCATGTTTACTAATGACGTAATATTTGCTTGGTTTATTCTCGACATCGAATCGAATATCTAGATTGGGATAAATAAATAAAATTTAAAGCTATAGTTTTAATATTTTTAAAACTACTACTTATTTTATTTATTATTATTGTGATATATAATAAGATATTTGACTATGTAAAAAATACATAAAATCAAGTTTTTTATCTGTAACAGCAATTAGTACAAAAAGAAGTCCTTTTGTAAAAACAGCATTAAAATTCGATAAGAAACGAGACAGTAATTCATATTTCAAATATTGCTATATAATTCAATTCTATTCATTTCAAATATGCAATAATACATGTAAAAGTGGGCGCGAAGTGGGGTTATCGCTCCATCTCCTTCTTTCGCACGACGTAATTCCCGATGACATCACATACAAGTATTTTGTCCCTTTTTTTGACAGTCACCCTTACTACCTAATTGCAATGGCTTATAGCTTATATATTTTTCACCAGAATTCAATGATTACTTCTGTTTTAGAATTTATACGATGTACATATTTTTTAAAAATTATAAATTAAAATAAGTCAAATAATAATAATAATATCAGCCCTGTATTATATACTTGCCCACTGCTGAACACGGGCCTCCTCTACTACTGAGAGGGATTAGGCCTTAGTCCACCACGCT
>NC_051125.1:14089629-14102918 GCF_014839805.1 Manduca sexta | reverse complement strand
CTACACTAATTGGCCTTCTGCGTATCCTTTCGGGGTTAAAAGGCGTGAATGTGTATTTGCGCACCTTAATTGCGTCATTCTACGGTCATAAGACGCTAATGTGCTCGATCGGACGGCCGTTTGGACTATAACACTAATACTATACACTTATACCCTACAGCTATTCAATCATAATGCCAAAAATCTTAATCGATAAGGTGATTAGTCTCATGAAATCTTCGAAGCTTGAAGTAGCGTTGGGCACGTGGGCATGGCGGCGTGAGCCGTGGTGGTGACGGTACAATTAAGCCAATAACAGAGGCCACGCCTCTATATGCCGTCGTGCCGCGCCGTGAGCGTTGTAAAATTGTGCTCTGTGAACAGTTCATGAGGCCAGGGGCGTAGATACCGTTTGGTTAGGTAGTAAAGAGCACCGGGGCCCCTGAGGCCAAGGGACCTGTGGACCCTTATCTAACACTCAAAATTAACTTGCTATTTTTTTGTTTAGTTCACCACCTTGTAAAACTAACAATGCAATGTTTCTTATTGAAAAAACATAAAATCGGGGACGAGTCTTCGCCTCGTTTAAGGGCGTCACTGCATTTTTTTAGGATCGGAGCCATTAACATTTCTAAGTATTGTGATCCGTAAGGTGTATCGTACTTGCACGTGCATATACATACATACATAATGCCCCGCTCTGTGGCTATTTTGTTTTTAAACGGCCACGGCAATGTGATCCCACTGCACCTTTTTTTGGTTTCGCGGATTAAGTACCTTATTACTACCGCCCAGCCTTCGCGGGGGGCGACTGAGCGGTTATGCTGGGGTAACCATGCCTTACGGCCCGACGTTGAGCCGCCCGGATTTGATGGTGACCTTCGAGCGACCGCCGGGCCGAGTTCCTAACCATATGTACAACAACCTACGCACGGCCTACCAGCTAAAACTCCGCGGTGGCCCTCTTCGGCGCATTTGGGACGGTTGCGGGCTTCCTCTGACGTTGTAGTGTCTAAGTCTACGATCGCAGCCGTCCTGCGCGGTGCCGCCTTGCGGCCGTCTCCTATGGGGGCGCTCAGAAGCCCCCGCGCACCAAAGGACGCCCTCGGCGTCTACGGCAGTATGAGGCCAACAACACACTGCCGTCCATCCCGGGGGTCAACCGAAACATGTGCACAATGCACAAAAATGCACTAGGGCGGACAGCCCCCTGCTGCCCGCCGACGACCCCCTTCGTGGCCCCTATTAGTCGCCTCTTACGACAGGCAGGGTATACCGTGGTGGAATCCCACTGCACCTGATAGTAAGTGGATTACTTAGTGTCAATTGAATGTCAACTGACGAAAAATGATTACTCCTCGACAGTCGAATCAATTATGCCGGCCTGTCGGAACTAGATATACACAGGTTGATCTCGGAACGCCACACTCTTACATGGGCCATAGCGGGATTTAACACCTTATGATCGGTTTTTGCTATCTGGGCATATATAAAATATACCCTACCACAAGTAAATGTAAATGCAAATGTTATGTGTGTGCAGGCTCTGTAAATGTAGCCCCATAAGGTGTTGTGGTACATGTTTCGCTCGGCAGGTAAAGCACCGCTGTCTCTGGAAGGTATTGTAGCCAGTATAGTCATTTGGCAGGCATCCTAAGTTTAAAAATACTAAGTGCTACACAGGAGAATAGTTATGGATCCAGTGTAGAAGTAAACTATCACTTTTGTATTTCGATTCGTACCTCATTCGGATTAAGAATATTCCAATTACTTAAATATCAATTGTAAACGTTAATCTTGATTACATTAATTAGTAATCGCAATCACTTCTGCGACTGTATTAAAAACGGATTGTTTTAAAAATATAATTAAAAGTGTAAGAATATAGCCTAAAATCTCGTTTTGAAAGTTTTCCGAAAGTTTAAATTAAATTGAATTTGTTTTTTTTTTAATAAATTATAATTATATTTTCTATTCGTTATTTTGTAATACAATTACTTTTTGCCTAACTCTGCTTATCGGTAGCTCCTGGTGGCACGTTCGTCTACGACATGCCTGAATACATACATGTGTACCTTTATCAGGATATTAATCATTAAAGTAACATACATCAAAATATAAATAACAAGGGAAAAATGCAGTGCTGCGCAGTAATTTGTATTTTAATTTTCATATATGCAAGCGCGGCGCCTACGACCTACCCCAACACGTCTAGTCATACTGGTGCAAGTAATTACACATTGTGGCCGAACACGAACATTTTGTAGCTGAAACACGTGAGTGTGTGTGTCTAGAATTGGCATTAGGACTTCAAAACCACGGTAACACGTTTATGCAAGGTGATGCAATGATGGACCGTCTGGACCGTAGCCCCGCGTGACGCTATCGCTTCCGATCCGATTAGATATGCTTTTACGTATTGTTGTTGCTCCTTAACCCCCTATAAATACAGATACATATATGAGAGCCCTGATTCACACAGAGGACTTCAATAGGAATCAGTTGCGATACCGAAAATATTTTTAATTTTAATTAGGTAATTATAATTAATTAGTTTTAAATGGCTCGACCGGATATGAGCTTTTATATTGTGGATGAAACGCATAAAAAAAGAAATAGAAACGTAAAGAGTGTGCGGCCGGCGCGCGCGCCGCCCAACATCGTGATCACAAAGCCGTGTGCGCGACGAAACGCCGCCGTGAAGCAGCGGCCACGACCTCAAAGAGCTGGAAAATATTTGGTGAGTACCTACTACCTACACTATAAATGTTTCGAAGGACAGTGTAAGCAATCGGAATAAAGTTTTTAGGCCATAGTATAATACAGTACACATATCTTTGATGAATTCATTGCGCTACGTATTTATTACAGTTTATTTTTTAGTGAAAATTTGTTTGAAACTGGTAAGGGATGTATTACCCTCTGGCCTCCAAGCTTTGGAATTTTGTTGTTTACATAGTTGAGTAGCTTTCTACGAACCTATATAGACCGGTACGCATACCAGTGTACGGCGAAATTAAATACTGTTGTAATTATCTGTAATCCGATTATGTTCACAGTAATTGCAATCAATCGTCAATCGAGATTACTAAAATTACTAATCGTAGTAACGTGATAACTTCTGTAAGTGCGTTTCACTGTTCGTGTTTGAAAAGAGAGTTGCTCCAAAATCGAATTTAAAGTTAATGTAAGTAAGTATATCGCCCAAAAACTGAATTATAGCGTTTCCTGATTCTATTTTTAACTAAAAAATGTTGTTGAAAATCTGATTACGTACTAAAATAAAAAACCTAAATGTATGTTATGTACAATTTCTTAGTTTATTTAACTTTCTTTAAATGTATAATAAAAAAGTAATATTAACCAATCAGGATTACAAAAATATAATAGTTAATCCAATTATAAATTATATAATAAAATTGTAATCGTTAATCGAATTTTGAGATAACTTTTAGAATTAAATTTGTAATCGTAATCGTTAATTTTAATCTAATTACATATTGCCCAACCCTGGTAAATAGTATGGGAGAAGATTTGTCTGATTTAAATTGAATTGAGCACTAGTAAGTACTGTGTAGAGTCCGGCGTAGAGCTGCTTTCCTTGCGTTCGTACATACAATCACAATTTGTCAGCCACAGCCGCAGCCGACGGCAGCGCACCGACGCTCTGTGTCATTGTGTGCGTGAATGGGCGGGGACAACACGCTATTTTGTACTTGCCACGTGTTGGGTGCTCGTCACTAGGCCCTACCCATCAGTAGCGAACCGTCCATACAGCCCTATTCCTACCGGCTTCCCTTTTAATTTTATTTACATCTGTCTTAGTTTTTGTTTCCTGTTAAGGGGTGGTTTTCCTGTACGCCGACGCCCCACCCCCCCTCCAAAAGTTATGTAACTCTAAAGTTAAATTACTTTTCTAATATTCGCAATTATTTTACGAAAAATACCGGAAAGTCGCTAACATACCTTCGTTATTCTTTTAAAATAAAAAGAAATCAATGTTACATAACGCTTTGTATGAATCAAACCCCCCCCCCCCTCTCTAGTCCCTGTAACGTATCGTAACGTTTTACAAGACCCCCCCTCCCCCCAAATTGCGTCACGTAATACTTAAGCCCCTAAATTGATCGCGACATGTTACCTAAACCAATTTTATTTTTGCTTCAGGCTACCTTTTGATAAATTTTACCCTCTACCACTGCTACTACATTGCCATAATAATATTATTATAAGTAGCGATATACTTACATCTATAACAAATGCAAAAGTTCGTCAAAATGTTCCGACGTTTGGATGCTTGTTAGAAGTAAAGGCAGAAACAGCTGAACGGTTTTTGGTACAGGGTTAGGTCATGTGTTGGATTACCACATAGTCTTTTTACTCCAGTAGCATGCTTCCATGGGGAAATCATGAAGTTTTTAGTCTGGTTTTATAAATAGATGGCACTAGCGTCATACAGGTGGCGCTAAGTCGCCGCTGTGTTTTATGAACTTTTATAGTGAGAAAGGGTCTTCACGCGGGCGACTAACTAAGTAATACTTTAGCAGACATAAGCGAGATAAAAAAATGTACGACCGCGTGACGTCATAGTTTACTACTTAAACGTGTTTCAATATTACTATAGACGAATATGTACATAGTACATATCTATACTATTATATAAAGCTGAAGAGTTTGTTTGTTTGTTTGTTTGAACGCGCTAATCTCAGGAACTGCCGGTCCAAACCGAAAAATTCTTTTTGCGTTGGATAGCCCTTTGTTCGTGGAGTGCTATAGGCTATATATCATCACGCTATACCCAATAGGAGCGGAGCAGTAATGTTAATCTCAGGAACTACCGGTCCAAACTGAAAAAATATTTTTGCCTTGGATAGCTCTTTGTTTGTGGAATGCTATAGGCTACATATCATCACGCTATACCCAATAGGAGCGGAGCAGTAATGGCTAATCTCAGGAACTACCGGTCCAAACTGAAAAAATCTTTTTGCGTTGGATAGCCCTTTGTTCGTGGAGTGCTATAGGCTATATATCATTACGCTATACCCAATAGGAGCGGAGCAGTAATGACTAATCTCAGGAACTACCGATTCGAACTGAAAAAATATTTTTGGGTTGAATAGTCCTTTGTTTGTGGAGTGCTCAAAGTCATATATCATCACGCTATGACCAATAGGAGCGGAGCAGTAATGGCTAATCTCAGGAACTATCGGTCCAAACTGAAAAATTCTTTTCGCGTTGGATAGCCCTTTGTTCGTAGAGTGCTATAGGCTATATATCATCACGCTATATTCAATAGGAGCGGAGCAGTAATGGCTAATCTCAGGAACTACCGGCTTTAACTAAAAAAATCTTTTTGTGTTGGATAGCCCTTTGTTCCTGGAGTGCTATAGGCTATATATCATCACGCTATGACCAATAGGAGCGGAGCAGTAATGAAACATGTTGCAAAAACGGGGAAACTTATAAGTGTTGAGAGCTTCCGTTGCCTGCGCTGCGTAAACGGTTAAAGTTATGCAACAATGATGTATGACGGGATTGTTCCACTTTAAAAGTTCAAAAAAATATATTATAAAACAAAGTCCCCCGCTGCATCTGTCTGTCTGAACGTGTGAAACTCAAAACTACACAACGTATTAAGATGAAATTTGGTATGGAGACAGTTTGAGACCCTGGGAAGAACATAGGCTCCCGGGAAACTACTACATTTATAACGGAAAACTTTAGCCTGAAAACTTTATAACGCGAGAGGCGGAGCCGCGGGCAAAAGCTAGTTATGGATATATGTAAATTATATACCTATACTATTTTGCGCAATAAATAACATTTGCTCTGATTATGAAATAGGCACTTTTTCAGTACTTCGAGTAGTTACTGTTATTGAATTTAATTTCAAATTAATTATAATACTGTATATACTGCATTATAAAATTATCGTAGGTTTAAAAGATTTTATCTGAAATATAAACAAACTAATGGGTTATTTTGTAGATACACTTTGATTTTGTGTGTCACAAAATTATTATCTAAATTAGCAGTTAGAGGCGCAGTTTATAATAAAATGAATTCAACAGAATGGAAACGTGCTAATGAAATGTTGTTTAACATTCGATATATGTAGCTTTATTTACTAAACTGATAGTGAACTAGTATTATTAGCAACTAACTAAATTTTGCTACTAGAATTATAACAGGCAACGCGACAAAGGGCATAATGTATGTGGATTTGTAAATATAGTAATTAACATTACTACGCGAAAGGTGTCTTAAGTATTTTGTTAATTGAAACTATAAAGAATTCGTAGGAGACTTGCGCTAATAATGACGTAGGAGCCTATAAAACGTTTGATTGGTTGTTAAACTAATTTTTGCCACATGATTTTGAGGAGGCGCTTGCGAAAACTTCCAGAATGCTCATTTATATCGCACCTTTAGAATAACAATGTCGCAAGTGCAAAAAAACCGTTAAATTGATTTTATAATCCCACAACATTTGAAAAGTGATAAACTATCGAATGCAACATCGACTTTCGTGTAATTACCGAAATTCTAAAGGCACGATATATGTATTTGTCTAAATCGACGTCATAATTATATTGTAACATAGTTCTCCTATTTTCAAACCAGGGTTTTAGTGATTGTAGAGGATGTTCTGTCACGTTTATGTGTTACCTATACTTTTATCTTTTGCCTGTGTTATATCTTATCATTAAACTTTTGTAAACTAAACCCTTAGTTAAATATATTACTTACTGTAGAGACTGCTACTTGTATGCCACTAATCACACTTATTACACACGTCAGTTGAAATAATGCAAATTCCACTTCAGGATGTAATCTAACTGCACAAAACACGGATGATCACGAACACACAAATACTTTTAAAACGAGTAACATCTCCAATATCTGTTCACTCACAACGCACCAGTACGGTCTGGTTTGATACTATATTTAGATTTGTTTAAACAAAGTTTGTGCCATCAGCCGTGAGTACCTCTCACAGCGCCGGGAATCGTGATAAGACTGTTAAGAATATAAAACTTACGTATGTACAGTCAAAATGAAATGAAAATACAAATTGTTTATTATAAAATCACATTTACAACGACTTAAAATTATTGAAGATTTTATAAAATTTATCACGAGAATTAATTTAAATAAGTACTAAAATGATCAGGGGTCCCCATACTAGACGAAGGCTATATCTTGGGAAACCAATGTTAAAATTACAAAATATAAAAAATCTTTATTTGACCAATTAAATGTGAAAAATAAGTTTTAAACGGAATTTACAAGAAAGATAAATTAAGTACTTAGCCGTGTTCCCGACGCCATACCCGTTCAAGGGCATTTGCAATCTGTAACTTCACGGTTATACTCCAAGCGATAAGCAGAGGTGGAATTTGTCGCACCATTCACCACGTTATTCAATACAAATTAAATAAATTTAAATTTGGAATACTCGTGTCTTCTTAAGGTTATTATAGCTTAAGGTCCATTTTCATACATTTTGTTTCACCTTTAATCTGGGTAACTAAACAGAGTATTGACAGAAAAACGTAAAATAATTAATATGCATGGATATTTCGGCCTTTAAAAATTTAATACGACGAAATTTTAAAGGCCGAAATATCCATGCATATTAATTATTTTACGTTTTTCTTCAACTGCGAGAACTAATCACTAACTAGACGTGAATTTAAATTCTTTACTTGCCAATACTTGTTTAGTTACCCAGATTAAAGGTGAAACAAAATGTATGAAAATGGACCTTAAGCTATAACCTTAATATCGAAATCTAAGCAATTAAAATGGGTGTTACACGTAGTTATTTATAATGTAAATAAGATGTAAGAATATAAGGCCTCTGATACCACAGGACGACAGGAGTGCAATGCTAGTGATCAGCTTTGTTCTTTACTAGGTGTCTACCGTTCATGACCTGATCGTATCTATTTCATTTATATAATTATATCTATAAGTAATCGAGTGGTTTTTGGTACTGTCTTACGTTTGTTAGCCTAGCAAGGGCCGGCTTATACAAACACACCGGTCTTGCGGGTGCGTGCTTTAGGCACTGCGTGAGCCCTTAAGTGACCATGCTGAGGGCGACCCTCTAAAGGGTCACGACCTCGGCTCAGGACGGCCACTGAGAGAAGATGTTTTGGGGACATCAACGTTTATGGAAACGCGAGAGGTGCGAGAACGACCTAACAATCTACTAACATGGTTACATCGGCGTCCGGGCCGGAATTATCAGAAGGGTCGGGAGGACGGGGGACGCGGCGAGGTCCTCGGCGGCGAGGACGGAGCAACGGTCGTGTGGAGTGTTTGAGCTTTTTAAGCAGCTCGTGCTTTCTACGTATTGCCAGAGTGATATCGTCCTCTGGATCTGAAAGTACTGAACGCGGTCTTCTCCATTTGGCGCGGTCAAATGGAGTGTATTTCGAGTTGAGTCGGATTAACGGGTTCGGGTGATTGACCGCCTTATCGAAGTAGCGTCTGCTGGCCATGTGCATAAAGTGCCTGATGGTCGGCATATCGGTGTCCACGTGGAGGTTGCGATTGCGAACGTACCACGGGGCACCGAGTGCACGTCTGAGAAATTTGTTTTGTAAGACCTGCAGACACTTAAGTCGAGCAGGCGGTATATGCGCGAATACGGGGACGCGTACGTCATGATCGGTCTAACGCACGTAGTAAAGATCCTAATCTTGTTGCGGATAGACATCTTACTTTTACGGTTTAAGAGCCAGTGGAGCTGGCCCATCGCGAATGCGGCTCGCGCGCGTACCGCATTTACGTGTGGGGCGAAGGTCATACTCTGATCAAGATACACACCTAGATATTTGACCTTACGGGTCCAAGGGATGATCTGGCCAGATAATCTAACTGAAGCGTTAGGCGCTTCTTTCTTAGGCACCCTATGGAATAGGATGGCTTGGCTTTTGGAGGGTTGACAGTGATGCGCCATTTGCGAAACCACTCGCCGAGCTGGTCGGCGGCGGCCTGCAAAGTGCGCACCACATGTTCCGGCTCTCTACGTGAAGCGTAGATCGCCGTATCGTCCGCGAATAGCGCCAGATGGGCGTCTTTGAATTTAGGAATATCGCTAGTATATAGCGAGAAGAGAAAGGAGGTGATAGCGCGGAGCCTTGCGGGACTCCGGCCGAGATGGTATGTCTAGAGGAGAGGGTGCCCTCGACGCGATATTTGAAACCGCGATTCGACAAAAATTCTCGTATGATGTGCACGAGATGTGTGGGCACGTTGAGAGTGTACAGCTTGTACAGCAAGCCGTTGTGCCACACTTTGTCGAATGCTTTCTCAACATCGAAGAAGAGAGCACCGGTATAAAATCCTAACTTGAATTTAGAGTAGGCATGCTCCGTGATGCGGAGTATCTGATGCACGCAACTGTGCCTATTACGGAAACCAAACTGCTCCGGAGGGAGCAGATTGTGAGAATTGGCTACTATTTTGAGACGGTCGAGGACGATCCGCTCATAAAGTTTCCCTATCGTACTAAGGAGGCTAATGGGCCTATAAGAGGCCGGATCTGACGCGGGTTTACCCGGCTTGTGAATCCCTATCACGACTGCTTCTTTCCAGGCCTCAGGAAAGTAGCAGTTCTGGAATGCTGCATTGAGGATGTCAGCAAGAATCTTGACCAGATGCCCCGGTAGCATTTTCAGTAACCTAGTGGGGATACCGTCAGCCCCGGGGGCTTTTCGCCTATTTAGTGTCTTGATCAGAGTTACGCCTTCGTTGATCGTCAACGGCGCCAGGGGTCGGGGGCGCGTCGACGTCCGGGTCGATTGTTTGTAACGGTCGCGGAATAGGCGGCGAAGGGATCGCGTTCCTACTTTCGACAAAAGAGTCTACCGCAACAAGATGATCGTGGTCTACGGGAGTAGTTTCGAGCGAGCATTGAGACTGCAGGGTGGAGGCTAATAATTCCGCTTTCTCGTCGTCGTCAAACGCGGGGCGTTGATTCGGACGATTGAGCGGAGGAAAAGAGGCCACATCCTTTCTCTTGAAAGAGCGGACCAGAATCGAGTGGAATGACATAACTGCCTATTACAGAACCTTCTTGTTCAGATCGAATGCGAACTCATGCACGGAGGGCTATTTGCCGCGGCCTTAGGTACATACACAGTCCAGTGTGTGCCTCCCGTGACCATGCAGGGAGCAAAGTCTTCGAAACTTCGGGAGAAAAAAGTAAAAGATATTAGAACTGCGATAAAATCCGAAAAATAGTTTCATTGTAGAGGAACAGATGGTTGCGTTCCTCTATGGAAGGGGAAGATTTCCAGTGAGGCTGATGTTGCGCCTGACCGGCTGCGGCCCCTCCGACAATTTTTATTCGGAGGTGGTATATATGCTGCACGTCGCGCAAATTGTGCAAGCGTGATTCAGGATCGACGTCGCCATCTATCGTGATTGATCTATTGATCTATTCGTGATCGTCACTGCATCGATCCTCTTGCTGTTCCGGTGATGTTGACAAGATGGCGGTGTATGCATCGATTGTACCGCCACAATGTCTAACATTCGCGTAAACATAAGAAATCATTATAATTACTGATTTTGTTGACGGCTCCGCTAGTGTGCCTATTACATTACAAAAAAAACATGTTTCCTTCTGTAAACGTTCATAAACTGCAGTCTTTATTAGTTTTCATTATACTATTTATATTTATGATTATGGCGATATATTATGTACAATGCGTCACAATTCATTGAATCATTTAAATCTACGAACAGACAATAATCTGTATTACCCACCCAATAAACCCAATAGATACAGGTACAAGGTAGACATGAGCCTGTGTTTTGTACCGCCGCGCCGGTAAGCATTGACTCCGCTAATAAGCAGAATATTATGCATATCAATCACATTTATTCGATTCAAAACTAAAATAAAACATTCAAAATTTATCTCCCCCCAGGAAGCAAAATCCTACATGTGTCCGCGATGCTTACTAATAGGTACAATAATATTACTAACTGATACCTGCATTGAACACTACGCCTACTCGAAAACGTCAATATACAGTAGAGACGTTTAAAGAAAACAAACTACTTTTACATTATTAGCGCTATTTTATGAGCGTCATGTGTAATTCAGAACCTATATTGGTGAGCTTAGAACAAATACGTCAAAATATTTATAATGATAGTTTGTAGTGAATTTTGAATTTGTAATTCAAATTTCCTTTAGCTGTGGTCGCTAATATCGTATCACAGTCGTCACATTCATTGTGTAATTATCAATTGTACTTTAATATCGTAGTGCTTTGTATTTGCATTTTCATTACCTGGTTTAAATTTATCGAAGTCACCGAAGTTAGCTTTTGCTTTGGGACAAAGAGTTGTAGCTTAGAATTGCCACTTCCCCCAAGGCCTCGCCGCTCGCTTGTTGACCTGCCTGACCAAGTTGATCACCATTCCAGGAGCTTCGTACGGAGTGACCTTCTTCAGCTGTTTTTACGTATTCTACGAATTGTGCTGTGGCCGCGTCCTGATCCAGACGATCGTCGAGGCGTGTTCCCGTCCTAGGCTGCGACAGCAAAAAGTCTGAAGCGCAGAAGGAGTTGGACCCGCGAAGCCAGGGGTGTGGCCTTTAATTTCGGGGACGAGTAAGGATGTGAGACCGAGGGCGAAACCCACAACTACAAACTTTATTTTTTAATATTATATATTTATTTTTGATAACAGTTTTTTCTTATTTTATTTTGTCAAGTCTATTTTTGTGACACTCATTCTTTCGCACGCATCATCGTTTCCGATGACGTCATATTGCGCCTCTTTTCTGGTTTATTGATACTTTCTCCTTCTATCGAAATTTTGTAGGCTTATAACTTGTTTAATTTTTACTGGATTTTAATCAATCTCTCTGTGTTAGAATTTTACTTATATGGAATAAATATTTGATAAATATAAACAACATACCTAAATAAGCTAAAACATTTTTAATCGTGGGTAGTGCCAAATGAGTCTTACTTTATATTTATTATTTTAGGTGTATGGGTGGTGATGACGTACCATCACTCTTTCTTTACCCGACTTCAAAAAAGGAGGAGGTTCTCAATTCGACTGTATGATTTTTTTTTGCTGTGTTTGTTACGCCTACACTAATGGTAGTGTCCATAAATCTGTCCAGATTTTTAAAATTCATTTTATAGTTCGATAGTATTGAATAAAGATAAATTTAAAGGTTGAATAATGTCTTTGTAAACGTATTTAATATAAATAGTATATTTAAAGGTGTCTTCGTAAACATATATTGTTTCTTTTGATATCCGCCGAGCAGCGTTGTTGTCTTCCGTGTGTCAAAATATGTATTGAACAGTTCGTTTAGTGTAACAACTAATAATTGTATATTCAAGAAATCTTACTCAATTTTATTCAAATATAGTCATAACCCAACAGATAGGAGATACTTCTGAAGTGGTCCCATAGTCACCAAGTCAGGATCTGATGATCGGAACCTGGAGAAATCGAGGGGAACCCTTAAATTTTATATGCACACCATCGTTTTTCGCAAAGTTTATGGAGTAACTTAAGTAGGTACTTACCTGCGTATGGCAATCATCATCTTATGTAGCTGAGCTGATGATGGAAGGTACAACTCCTTAACAGTAAGGAGTTACTCGAAGCGGCATCGCCTGATTTAGTAAATTCTTTTCATGTTTGAAAGTGCGTTTGCCATTTGGTCTCATGATTCTTACTAACACAAAAAAGCAAAAAATAAAAACCTTTTTTACAAATAATATAACCGCCTTCAAAAACCACTAAAAATCAAAAAATATTACGGCTGGGAATATTATGTCTGGGTTGCTGGCACTACTTCCTCAAACAATAGCTCACCAGCTGACGTGTAATGCGAGGCTCAATCACTAAGTAGCAGATACATTATAGTCTTCGCTAGGGTTGCCTATAATTCTTCAGAGAAATGTAGTATTTTTTAAAACAAGGTATAAAAACATATATAAGGTATAAGAACACTTGAAAAAAATATAGTATTTTATGGAATAAGCAAAAAAAGACAAATATATATTTGTTACTGATTAATTTCTATAAAAGTTTGGATACACGCTGTCCAATCATTTAAAAGTTAAAGAGCGTTCATATATTTTTCAAATGAGGGATTTCTTTATTGGATTATAGTGTTGAAAATATAGTATTTTTGGGTAATAATGTATATTTCTTCAACAGTAAGTATATACTTAGTACGCTGACTCACAATATAGTACAATACTATATATTATAGTACGGTTGGCAACCCTAGTCTTGGCGTTATTATGAAT